>NC_066617.1:51529078-51736578 GCF_025201925.1 Gopherus flavomarginatus | reverse complement strand
TCCTGTCTGGACTATCATAGCACTGGGAGGCTGCCTCCCCCTCATTTTATGTCACTAAAAACTCAGTGTTTCTTATTCCTGCATTCTTTATTACTTCATGACACAAATGGGGGGGACACTGCCACGGTAGCCCAGGAAGGTTGGGGGAGGAGGGAAGCAATGGGTGGGGTTGTTGCAGGGGCATCCCCCGTGAATGGCATGTAGCTCATCATTTCTGCGGGATCTGACATGTAGCAGCTGTGCTCTCTGATACACTGCTTCTCTAGTACATTTTCCCCATATTCTAGGCAGGACTGACTCTATTTTTAGAAACCATAAAGGAGGGATTGACTCAGAGATTCATTCCCAGTTTTGCTTTTGCGCCCCTGGCCAATCTCAGCTAGGGGCACCCATGATAGCAGCAGACAGCACAGAAGGACAGATAACCGTTATCTCATTGCCAAATTACACTGGCAGCAGATGGTACAGAACGACTGGTAACCATCTCTGCTATCATGCAAAAGCAAATGAATGCTGCTGTGTAGCACTGGAGTATCACCTCTGTCCGCGGCATCCAGTACACATACAGTAACTGTAAAAAAAAAAAAAAGCTGAATGGGCTCCATGGTTGCAGTACTATGGCGTCTGCCAGGGCAATCCAGGGAAAAAGGGCCCAAAATGATTGTCTGCCGTTGCTTTCCCGGAGAAAGGAATGACTGATGACATTCACCCAGAACCACCCACGACAATGATTTTTGCCCCATCAGCCACTGGGCTCTCAACCCAGAATTCTAAGGGGCGGGGGAGACTGCGGGAACTATGGGATAGCTTTGGAATAGCTACTCACAGTGCAACACCCTGGAAATCGACGCTAGCCTCAGACCATGGACGCCACCGCCGAATTAATGTGCTTAGTGTGGCCACATGCACTCGACTTTATACAATCTGTTTTATAAAACCGGTTTATGTAAAATCGGAATAATCCCGTAGCGTAGACGTACCCAGAGTGTCTTCAGGCTGCTGCTGTCACAGCATCTTGTTCCCAGAAGCCAAGCAAATCAATGAACAACTTTTACAGCCAACTGGATTGTCTAAAAAGTGACAGAGTCCTGTGGCACCTTATAGACTAACAAATGGAGCATAAGCTTTCATGGGTGAATACTCACTTCATCAGATGCATGTAGTGGAAATTTCCAGAGGCAGGTATAAATATGTAGGCAAGAATCAGTCTAGAGATAATAAGGTTAGTTCAGTCAGAGAGGATGAGGCCCTCTTTTAGCAGTTGAGGTCTGAACACCAAGGGAGGAGAAACTGCTTTTGTAGTTGGCTAGCCATTCACAGTCTTTGTTTAATCCTGAGCTGATAGTGTCAAATTTGCAAATGAACTGAAGCTCAGCAGTTTCTCTTTGAAATCTGGTCCTGAAGTTTTTTTGCTGCAGGATGGGTACCTTTAAATCTGCTATTGTGTGTCCAGGGAGATTGAAGTGTTCTCCTACAGGTTTTTGTATATTGCCATTCCTAATATCTAACTTGTGTTCATTTATCCTTTTACGTAGGGACTGTCCAGTTTGGCTGATGTACATAGCAGAGGGGCATTGCTGGCACATGATGGCATATATTACATTGGTGGATGTGCAGGTGAATGAACCGGTGATATTGTGGCTGATCTAGTTAAGTCCTATGATGGTGTCACTGGTGTAGATATGTGGGCAGAGTTGGCATCGAGGTTTGTTGCATGGATTGGTTCCTGAGTTAGAGTTACTATGGTGCGGTGTATAGTTGCTGGTGAGAATATGCTTAAGGTTGGTGGGTTGTCTATGGGCAAGGACTGGCCTGCCACCCAAGGTCTGTGAAAGCGAGGGATCATTGTCCAGGATAGGTTGTAGATCACTGATGATGCATTGGAGAGGTTTTAGCTGAGGATGGTAGGTGATGGCCAATGGAGGTCTGTTGGTTTCTTTCTTGGGCTTGTCTTGCAGCAGGAGTCTTCTGTATTGTCTAATTACTTATGGGACATTTGAATATATGGTTTTGATATAAAGCACAATAGATGTATTATTATTCACAAAAACTGAAAGCATTTAATAATGGTGACCATTTTTAATGATTTTTTTAAAAGGCCATTTTTTTATTGGATAATCTTTTTATTTAAAATTAATGCTAAGCAACTCCACCAAGTGGGCTAATATAGTGCAGACTGGTTTGCATGGGCTTCTCAGCAGGATCTGCCATTATTTTCTCCTCACTAAAATATAGACTCTGTGCCTGGCTATGTAAGAATGCTTCTGTGTACATAAAGACTGGGATTCTTGGATGTGAGCCTTCATAAATCTGAATATTGTGGGCTCATTACTATACAGGCCTTGTCTTATTGCACTCACAGCTTTGTGGGAACAAATAAAAGCAGATGCCACTTTGTGGCACATATATTTCCAGATGAATTTTGCCTTTTACACACCTAATTACGTATGTCGCAGGTACATATGGGTAGTTAGACATGTAGATCAACTGCACCAACTAACATTTCTGTTTGCATTTATTTCTGCCCACAAAACTGCAGGCATAAAAGAGTCAAAATCAGGTCCTCCATAATGAGCAATAGAAATATAGTAATGTTGCTAATAAAATACAGATGAACTTGGATAGCTCTATATATCTGTTCTTCCACTTGATTGTATTAACTGTCACCTTATATTTTTTGCATTTGACCACGAAAGACCACTTACTCATACTGCAGATACTGGATTTATATTTGTACTGCAGGCTTATGGATTGGCTAATTAAACTGTACAAAGCCATGTAGAATAATTTCTCACTTTAGATGCAGAGAATGGAGTAAGCTTCTGGTATACTAAAAGTGAACAGCAACTACCACTCTTTGAAGAGCAAATAGCAAGGCTCACAACCAATGCAGTACAATGACATATATTGAACAACAGGTGTATTTAGTTAACCATATTTTGTACCATATCCAAGGAAGATTTATATATGACTCACAATGGCAAAATGAAGCACACCCATAGAAACTGCTGTCATATTTGTGGTTTAACTCTTCCTTCCAGTACCTGTTGAATGTGTATTTTTTCCATTGTCCCATTCCTTATATCTACTCCATGTGTTGAAAAGTGTCTTAATGGAATCCTCATGATCTAAATAGACCAAACATGTATGGTAGATGTACTGATATAATTAAACAAGTCATGATTACCCAGAAGTCATAAATATATAGGTTGGGTATTTGATACCTCTGTATCTGCTTAATGTAAGTGAACATAAGAATGGCCATACTGGGTCAGACTAATGACCTGTCCAGTCCGTAACCTGTCTTCTGACGTGGCTGGGACCAGCTGCTTCAGAAGGAATGAACAGACTAGGGCAATTTATCAGATGATCCATCTCTTGTCATCCAGTCCCAGTTTCTGGCAGTCAGAGGTTTAGGGACACCCAGACCATGGGGTTTCATCCCTGACCATCTTGACTAATAGCCTTTGTTAGCCTTATTCTCCATGAATATCTAATTCTTTTTTCAACCCAGTTATATTTTTGGCCTTCACAATGTCCCTTGGCAATAAGGTCCACAGATTGACTATGCATTGAGTGAAGAAGTACTTCCTTATGTTTGTTTTAAACCTGCTACCTATTAATTTCATTGAGTGACCCCTGGTTCTTGTGTTATGTGAAGGGATAAATAACACTTCCTTATTCATGTTCTCCACACCATTCATCTCTTTTCTAAACTGAACAGTCCGAGTCTTTTTAATGCTTCATTGTATGTAAGCTATTGCATGTCCTTTTGTTCTCCTTTTCATACTTTTTCCAATTGTAATATATTTCTTTTGAGATGGGGCTACCAGAACTGCACACAGTATTAAAGGTGTGGGTGTACATGATTTAGATAGTGGCATTATGATATTTTCTGTCTTATTATCTATCCCTTTCCTAATGGTTTCTAACAATCTACTAATTTTTTTGACTGCCACTGCACATTGAACAGATGTTTTTGGAGAACTATCCACAATGATTCCAAGATCTCTTTCTTGAGTAGTAACAGCCAATTTTGACCCCACATGTTTGTATGTATAGTAGGGATTATGTTTTCCAATGTGCATTACTTTGCACTTATCAACATTGAATTTCATCTATCATTTTCTTGCCCAGTTACCTAGTTTAGTGAGATCCCTCTGTAACCCTTTGCAGTCTGCTTTGGACTTAACTATCTTGAGACATTTTGTATCATCTGCAAATGTTGCCACCTCACTGTATACCCCTTTTCCAGATTGTCTGTGAATCTGTGGAACAGCACCAGTCCCAAAGCCTTGGGGGACTCCACTATTTACCTCTCTTCTTTCTGAAAACTGACCATTTATTCCTACCCTTTGTTTCCTATTTTTAACCAGTTACTGATCCATGAGAGGACCTTTCCTCTTAACCCATGACTGCCTACTTTGCTTAAGAATCTTTGGTGAGGGACCTTGTCAAACGCTTTCTGAAAGTTGAAGTCTGCTGTATCCACTGGATCAGCCTTGTCCATGACTGTTGACCCTCTCAAAAAATTCTAATAAATGGTGAGGCATGATTTCCCTTTACAAAAGCCATGTTGACTCTTTTTCAACATATCATGTTCATTTATGTATCTGATAATTTTGTTCTTTACTTTAGTTTCTACCAATTTGCTTGGTACTGAAGTTAGGCTTACTGGCCTGTAATTGCCAGGAATGACTCTGGAGACTTATTAAAAAATTGGTGCTATGTTAGGTATCCTCCAGTCATCTGGCACCTAAGCTGATTTAAGTATGGGTTATATATAACAGTTAATTGCTCTGCAATTTCATATTTGAGTTCCCTCCAAACTCTTGGTGAATGGCATCTGGTCCTGGTAAGTTACTGCAGTTTCTAATTTTTCAGTTTTTCCAAAACCCGTTCTATTGACACCTCAATTGGGGACAGTTCCTCAGATTTATCACCTAAACAGAATAGCTCAGGTGTGAGAATCTCCCTTACATCCTCTGCAGTAAAGACAGATGCAAAGAATTTATTTAGCTTATACACAACAGCATTATCTTCCTTGAGTGTTCCTTTAGCAAGTCAATCGTCTAATGGCCCCACTGATTTTTTGGCAGGCTTCTTGCTTCTGATATACTTACAAAAATTAACAGCAATTTTTTTTTTGTCTTCTGTTAGTTGCTCTTCAAATTCTTTTTTGGCACTTTTATACTTCACTTGTCAGAGTTTATGTTCATCTCTAATTTCCTCAGTGGGATTTGACTTTCAGTTTTTAAAAGATGTCTTTTTGCCTCTAACCACGTCTTTTCCTCTGTTGCTTAGCCATGATGACTTTTTTGTTATTGTTCTTTTATGTGTTTTTTTATGTGGGGTATACATATAGTTTGAGCCTCCATTATGGTGTTTGTTAAACTTTTCCATGCAGCTTGCTGCCATTTCACTGTTGTGACAGTTCCTTTTAATTTCTGCTTAACTAGCCTCTTCATTTTTGTGTAGTTCTCCTTTTTGAAGATAAATGCTACTGTGGTGGGTTTCCTTGGTATTTTCCCCCCTAGATGTTAAATTTAATTACATTATGGTGGCTGTTACTAAGTGGTTCAGCAAAATTCACCTCTTGGACCACATCTTATGCACCCCTTAGGATGAAATCAGAAATTGCCTCTCCTCTTGAGTGTTCCAGTACTAGCTGCTCTAAGAAGTAGTCATTAATGGTGTCTAGAAATTTTATTTCTGCACCCTATCCTGAAATGGCATGTACCCAGTCAATATAGGAATAATTGTTGGCTCTTCTGTTTTTGTAGCCTCTCTGAGTATGTCACCATCACCATCCTGGTCAGGTGTCAGTAGTACTGCTATATTCTAATTGTTCAGGCATTGAATTCCTATCCATAGAGATTCTATTGAACTGTTTGATTCAGTACAAATTTTTACTATATTTAACTCTATGCTGTCTTTCACATATAGTGCCACTCTCCTACTAGCGCAACTTAGCCTGTCATTCCTATATATTTTCGACCCTGGTATGACCATGTGCCATTGATTATCATCATTCCAACAAGTTTCTGTGATGCCTATTATATCAATATCCTCATATAATACCAGGCACTCAAGGTCATCCATCTTGTTATTTAGACTTTTTGTATTTGTATATAAGCATTTATAAAATTTGTCAGTATTAATTGTCTCGCTTCCTGTGATGTAATTGAATGGGTCTCTTTTTCATTTGACTATTTCTCTCCAGTTCCTACCTGTACTTTCTCAACTTCTATCTTTAGAAAATACCAAGTATTCCCTTTAATAAATCTTCCCCTAAGGGATGCATCTGTCCAAACTGTGTTCCTCCTCATCTGTCACCTCTCCTTGAGCCCTTATTTTTAAAACTCTGCTATAAACTTTTTAATTTCACATGCCAGCAATCTGGTTCTGTTTTGGTTTTGGTGGAGCCCATCCTTCCTGTATAGGCTCCTCCTTTCCCAAAAGTTTCCCCAATTCCCTAAATTCCTGATCTGAACACCATTGTCTCATCATCTGAGTGCAAGAGGATACCATGACATAGTCTGGAAGGAGAGTCCCACCTATGGGATCTTTTCCCTCTGCTCCAGCTTGATGTTCTCCTTCCCTGAGGCCTTCATTCTTTTCAACAGCACAGAGTCTGTCAGACCAGGAGTAGGACTGCTCTACTGTGTCCTAGAAAGTCTCATCTATGTACCTCTCTGTCTCCCTTAACTTCTCCTGTTCAGCAGCTCTAGTGTCTCTCAAGAGCCCATACCCATTCTTTGAGGGTTATGAGCTACTTGCACCAAATGCACACATATGCCACCTTCTCACAAGGCAAGTAATCAACCATGCTGCATTCAGTGCAATAAACTGCATAATCCCCACTCTTGCTGCTAGACTTCTGCCTGCATTCTTTTTACTCTTGTAGGGTTTTGTTTGTTTGTTCGTTCTTTGCATTCTTTTTTTTTTTTTTTTTTTTTTTTTGTAGAGTGGGGCTTCAGTCTAAGTCTGGAGAATGTTTATTGAATGTATCTGGTGCTCTTGCTCCCTCTTTAAACTTCCCTGTTCACTTGTGCCTCTGGTTACTTAGGAGCTGGCTTTTCAAACCCCTGTTCTCCACAAGTTAGCCTCGCCCCCTTGTCAGGGGATCCTAAAGGGATCTGGGATCCAAGGATGGCAAGTTAGAGCCTTGTTAGGAAGCTCTCAGCCTTGCCTAGCAGGTTCAGAACACAGCCTCCCAAACAGACCAGACTATAAACTTCAATCAAGCAGGCACAAGGCAAGCAAACAAGCACACAAACAAACAAACTGACAAGAAACTCATTCAGGGATCACATAGTCGCTCCTCCTTCACCTGCAGAACTCCTTTGCAAAATTCCCCTGCTTGCAGGTCCTGTTCCGTAGCTCACTAGATATTTCTAAAGCCCCTGTCAGCACGGTATCAAAATGTTGAAAAATTAATGTCTCAGGTTGCACCAACTATTGCTTTATAAACATTTAGATTAACTGCCATATTGCGAAGGAATGTGGGAAGGGAACCTACAAAGAGATTAGATTGTTTCTTAATTGCACTGCAGGGTTACCCTTTTCCTTTCCAGTAGGTCATCCTCTAAGAGATTCTTGGTCGTGTCATTGTGGTTGAAATTCAGTCACCTTTCTTCTTCCTGGGGACAGTGTGCATGAAATACACAGTACCTGGACTAAGTCTAGGCACAAAAAGGAAGAGGATGAGACTTTTGTGAAATGGCCTCCAGCACTTTGAGACCATCCAACAATGAGGACCATCGGGATAGAAAAATTATATCAGTCTCTCAATAAAATATGCATTTTGCATATCAATTGTACTACAAGCATTCCATTGATTGTGATGTATAAGAATAGCCCAGAGGTTGGGTTGTATCTGTAACTGTCCTTTTCCCCCACTAATTCACTTGATTTCCTGCCCCCCCCCTGCAAAATGGATAGATAATAGACAAGTGGCAGTAAAGATTCATTAGCATGAGTGGCCATTTTAGTGTGGTGGAGCATACCTAAGAAAATATGGAGCTGAGAACAATATATTCTTTTTTCTCATCTTATACTAGTCAACCCAGATATGATTGTCTCACAGAATGCAATTGATGAACAAGTTTAAGCAACATTAAAGCATAATTACCCCTCCCTTATGCACAGTCTATGACAGGGTCATTATCCCATTGTCTATAATGAATCCAAGGCTCAGGCACTTAAATAAAGTTATATTCCAAAGTGCAGTTTCAGATCCTTCAGCAGCCTCAACTACATTGAAGTCTTTGTCCAAACTTTTATTGCATTATTGCAAAGGTTTACCAGGGATAGCTGATTTGAAGCTTGTCATAACAGAGTTGGTGGCATGTTACCTAACGTTCTGTGATTGATGTAATCCACCAGTTGATGCCTTGAGCATATATTTGTGGGAATATTAACCTGAGTCCCTTCAAATTCCTATAACTATCAAATAGACTTTTTGAGCAGAGAACTTACAAGAAGATGGAGACAACCAGAGCCACAAATTTTATTAATAGGTTTTCTAAAAAATGTGAGCGTACAGTTACAGTAAATGTCAACATCAAGCCATTTAGAAGTGTGTCAGTCTTTCATTGTTCAATATGTATAGGGTAATTATTCAGTATGCATTTACTTTTCATATTCACTGTTTCAAGTAGTGTCACTTATCTTGGACATGCCTCTTGTTCTGCAAAAGAGACTGATGCTGTTTTACATTTTCCAACAAATTCCTTCACTCCCAAATTTGAAATTAAACATACAGAAAGTAGGTGGGGATAAAATTACATTATCTTCTAGAATATACATACAAAAAATATTGTTCCTGCTCCTAGTCCACAACATTACCCACACTGTCTGTTTTTATTAACCTTTTCCAATGGAGTCTGTTTTTATTAACCTTTTCCAATAGCTTTCCTATAGTTTAACATTTTCAACAACTAGCCTCCCAGGTGTTCATCTTCTTCCCCTTGCAAGATGCTACAGGCAATGGTGCTGCAAATTGCACAATATATACATATTTCTGGTTTGATAGAAAAAGAATCCAAGAGTGATAACTTTAGTTTGTTGTTTGTAGCACCAATTGCTGCTTAGTGATGAGGCCTGAAAATAATGTAGATGGAGGTTAACTAGATTTTTTCCATGGTAATCTGGGAGTACAGTTTACTCTTTGGTATTTATGTGTCTCCATTCCTAATTCTTTCTCCTGTGTTATGAGACATGGTGATTAAACCCCTTTTCTCCCTAGCTCTGAGCCATTCTCAACTTTAATGTCTAACCCTCTCTGCAACAAGAAACAATGAGACAGTATTGGTCAGCATGGTAGGCAGTGGTCTCTACACAATAGAAGACTAACCATTGTCAGGTTTTAGTAGGCATCACAGTAAAGGAGAGTTGTAAGGAGGGATTTGAAGGATTGCTGTCTGTAAAACTTGTGCTGTGTTAGTATGATGGAATTATCACCTATCTATGTTTTGTATAGTACAGACAATGCTATGGTATCATATGGATTACACCCTTCATTTCATTTTTATTTTGTTGAACATTTCCCAAGAACTTAATTACAAACATTTAAAAATGCATGAAAATCAGTGGAAAAAATTAACTTCACAATTTTCTTAGTAATTATCAGGGTTAATATTGGGAGACAGAAGGACAGAAAAAACAAAGAGAAAAATAAGAGTAATAACCCTCATCCACATTCATGCAGTAAGCATATATGTTGCAATAACTCATGAAGTAGTGGCTCTCCGACTATGCTGTTTTAGGACATTGTCACCTAGTCAAATGTATAAAATTCTGGAAAAAAATCAATTTAGCAAGAAAAATATTTTTTCTGTATCAAAAAAGTATGTTGGGTACAAATGTATCCCAAACATATTGCATTGTTATCCTGTATTTTTAGTAATTCTATGTACATGTTTGCTGCTAATGAAAGTGTCTTGTATTGTAATAGTGGTAACTATGTCTTCCCCACTAAACAAGCTGGTTTTTGTTTGTTTGTTTTAACATAAATGCAATTTGCACATGCATTTGTGAGGTAATGTTGTACCCCATGAGTATATATGTTGAGATAACTCATGAACTAGTAGTAACCCAACTATGCTGTTTTAGGCCATTGCTTTATGCTAATTGATTATTCATTGCAGTGACAGAGGTTGCTGCATATAGTCAACTGAGGGAGATGTACTCTAGGGATGTGTGAAAATTGCACACTGAATGAGACTTCTTTCAATTTGCAAGTTAAAGAAAGTTTTTCACCTAAACTGTTAAGGAATTGATCTTAGTTTCTGAATGCATTTGGGGCCCAAGCTTCTCCAACGACACAGTTAATGTAACTTTATCGACCCTGGATGAAGGTTAAAAGTAAAAGAAGTTTAGAGCTGTGGTTTATTTTTTCTTGTCTTTTAAAAACAGCAGGGGAAGGGGATGGGGCTCTGTGTCCTGGTGCTGTCCTGAAGGGCTGGAGTCAGGAAGGGGCTCATGCTGGCAGGGGAAGAGGATGGGGCTCTGTTCCCTAGGGTCATGCTGATGGGCTGAGGTTAGGATGGGGCTCTACCAGTCAGGGGAAGGGCTCCCTGTCTATCTTGCTCCTGCACTGTGCAAGGACAGAGGACAGGGCCTACCTGAAATGCTGGATTCAGGATGGGGCTCTGCCCAGCAAGGAGACCGCTACTCAGAGGGCGCAGCCTTCCACTCCCTAGGGACCTGTCACTTCAGTGGCTGGGTGGTCTCAGCTGCTGGGACCAGGCTTCCTGTCTGTCTTGCTCCTCTACTGCACAGCTGCAGTAGCCATCAACTGGTACTCACCCTCCTCTGTGCAGGTACGCTGTGCTGTCTGGCAGAGAGAAGGGAGCTGGGTCCAGCTAGTACTGGCAATAGCAAAGTTCAGGTTAAAATAGGTATAGCCCAAATACTGGATTTTCCTGAACTCAGGAGTGTTTGAGAAATTTGGTAAAAACCGAAACAAAAGAGCCCTACACATGGATTAGTCACCTTTTATGAATCCCATAGAATAGTTAACTAGAAATGCCAAAAATAACCACTTTTTATGCCCAAGATTCTAAATAACTTTCTAAGGCAAAATCTCTTCTTTTTGAATTAAGAAGATATGTGATGTTGCTGTCAGTACAGCTTGGGATATGTGCAGTGAAATTAAATCAGTGCTCAGTGTGCCAACATAGAGAACTTTCAAAACGCAACAAAAACATTTCCTCTTTGTTCTTTTTTCCTCTTTCCTTTGTGTTACGTCTCTGTGACTTTGTTTCATTGTAGAGCAATGAAAATTAAATCCATGAATCTGTGTGCATTACCCATCTTTCAAATCAACTGTCCTTTTTTCAAAAATGGAGTTAAAGATAGGTACAGATATTTGTTACATGACTACAGGAAGTTTTGACTGATGTGCTCAGTGGAAAAAAATCCTGCCTTGTGCTTTGCTCTGGGTTGTAGACAGCACATAGCAAAACAAACAGCATACTGTCAAAACAAACTAGAAAAGCCCATCAAGCTCAGTAGCCTGATAGGTGTCGTGTAGGAAGAAAAATATGTAACCTACCTCCATAAATGAGGGGCATCTCCGAGTCTGAGGTATCTAAATATTTCCAATCCTATTTGGACCATCTCCAGTTAAAACCAAACAATTTTAGGGTCGTTTTAGACTGGAGAGCGTACTGAAAACTGATTATCTTCAAATAGGATTACACTCAGTTAATATGAGAACATGCACATTACAATATCTCAAAAAATCGAAAGTTCCAATTTGCTCACTACATGTAAATCCAATTCAAAATATTTCCATAACATATATCCGCTGGATGTTACACTATTTGTATGTCACTCTAGAATGGATTAACTCCATGACAGGCTAGTCTCAGTTTTTCTGCATTTGGTGTTTTTAAACAGTTTATATTTGTTATCATATCAAAGACAGGCTTGCAGTTTTCAAAAGGAAGAAGAGAACATAGCGCCCAAGGCTCTTCCAGCATTACATTTCTTATTCCATTTTATCTTTCTTGGTTTTGACTAATGTCAGTAACAGCTACTGGTAATAAACTGCTTGTTACAGCTTGCTCTTGCCTTCAAGCACTGGCTTTGATACATTGTCAGCCAATTGGAAGCATTTCCTGATTACATTTCCAAATTGCTTGTTTATTGATCGAAAGTTAATAAAGCAAAAGACAACTTTACGGCTTAAATTAAATGAAAGGTTCCTTTGATGTTCAAATTATCCAATCAACCAACATGCAATGAAATGTAAGCATTTGAAAGTTTTATCTGGAAAGAAAAATGTAGGAGATGAATGGATTCTAGCACAGACACAGTATCTAAGTGTTAATGAAAAATACCCATAACTTTAACATATGGAGATTTCATTTGCTGTCTGTCAAAAAGTAAGTGGTACTGGATTTTATTATGTGCAAATACCTAAAAACTTGGACGTGCAAATACAGTATATCTGTCTGACAAACTACAATTCCTGGCTTCAAGTATATTTGGTTTGCTGCAATAAACAAAAATACTATAAATTATAATCCCCTCAAGAGGCTGGCATTTGCTTCATAATTTATTTGCTTCTGGTGCTCTACTGAAAGTGCTGCGCTGCTGTTATCCATTAACATTCCATTAAAATTAACAGGATATTGGGGCATACATGTAAAGTTCAGCAGTGCAAGAGATTTCATTCTGTCTAAAGGTACCCAGAAAAGTGGTTAACATTATGTCACCAATTCAAGAGCTTTTACTGACATGGCGACCTTAGCTTAAACCATCCAGGAATCATTCAAATCCTTTAGGTCATTATTAGGTTCGAGAGGTTAAGCACTTCCAGTGCTATAACTTTTCAGAGGCAACCGCTTTCATTACTGTTTAACCACAGTGGGACAGTGTTATGGATACAAATACTATATACAATAAAAGCAAAGGGCTAGATTCACAAAGGGAAATTAGTCATTGCAATGCATGGCTCCTAGGTGCCCTGCCACCCAGCAGAATGGGGAGCTGCCTACACCAGCTAGGAGTAAAATGCAGAGGAAAGGGGTGGGGCTTAGGGCTAAGAGCCATGGGCCGTCTCCTGGCTCTCAGCCATGGGCCCTCCCCTGGAATTAGGCATTTAAGCCAGGCAGCTCTGTCTCATGAAAAATCAGAGAGGAAAAAAGTCCCTCACCCCATTATCGTCAATAGCCCAGTGGCTAGGGTACTCACTTGGGTGGTGTGTTTTCAGATTCCTGCTCAGCCTGATAGCTCAGCTGTGATGTGAGAGGGCCAGATTCAAGACATAATATTTAATTACATAGAAAACAGAAGAGCTTGAGAGTGCCCCACCCCAGAATACCCATAGCCTGGCACTTATTGTATCTGGGAGACCTGGTTATAAGTCCCTGGTCCACATCAGGCAGAATGGGAATTTATACCTGTCTTCCATATCCCAGCAGAGTGTTCTAACCACTAATGTAATGGAAAACACACAGACAAAGATCATTCCCACCTGTCTTTTGTGCAGCTTAGATATGTCGAGATTAGTCCCAGCAGTTGCAATAGGCAAGGAACCGCCTAGCTTGGGAATCCCACTGGGTTTTTGGTGTGAGCGAGGGGACTGAGCAGCTTGGCGAGGTTATGCTTTGGGTATGTTTGTGCTTGTCCTCCAGTGGAACTTTGGTGTCTACAAGGTTAGGTGACATCTGGGTGGTGGTTTTGTGACTGTCAACATAATCTAAATGTTGGATTTAGGCACCTAAAGAGGCACCTATGCACTTCAGCCCCTTTGTGAACCTGCCCAAAGACACTACACTAAGTTATCTATCATCTCTGATAAACAAGGACACATTTCAAGGTATGTCCATTCCAGAGCTCAGACTAAAAGCAAAAATATTAGCAGCTTAATACTATGATTTAGATGCATTTTACCAGAGTAATCGTGGAAAATGCATTTTCTGGGAAAGTGTATAATTACACCAAAGATGAACACATTATATATTTTCTGTGCTTTATTCTGCATAAGAGCATACAGTTCACACAAAAGGAGCAAGACTGACCAGCAAATGAAAAGCATAAGGATCCAGGTAATTTTCACAAATTTACTACTAATGGAACACTTAGAATGTGCACCAAAGTTACAAGTGTAATATCTGCAGGATGAAAGGCTAGCAAATGTGTATGTTACTATGTATCTTACTGTGTTTGACGGCTTCATCAAAATATATTATTTATGGTTTATATTACAGTAATGCATCCTTCGTCATATTTCCTCCTCCTGGATCTAAGGCCTGTGTGAAGGATTGTCCAGGTAGAAAATAAAGGATTCCTCATTATGGCCAAATCATTGCTTCTTTTCTTTTCTTCATGGATCCAGAGCCAGTTGTAAGGTATGGAAAAAGAGCCATTGCAGGTGGGCACCCCTGCTTGTGGTGCTCAAAGTGTAAAGGTTGGGCGTGGAGGTCTAGGCAGGAAAGCAATGTTATAAAACAGAGCATAGAAGTAGTGAGAGTGATGGTAGAGTCATAGGCAGGGGAGAGAAGCAAGGAAATCTATTGGTTGGGTAGGGGAGGAATTAGGGTGACCACATGTCCAGTTTTGGGCCCAAAAGTCCGTCTCACTATCCTGACTTTTTTGGCAAAAGTAGGCATTTTTCCCATTTGCTCTTGTTGACTTGCTCTGGGACAAATGCTTGTTTCTGTCAAGGGGGTGGGGGCAGGGTTCCAGTGGGCCCAGCGTCACACAGGGGGCAGGCAGGGTTCCAGCAACCTCTGCCCTGCATGGGGGGCAGGCAGGGTTCCAGTGGCCCCAGCCTCAAATGAGGGCTGTGGGGGGGGGGCTCAGTTGAGTGACTCGGGCCATTGGGGGAGGGGAGAGGACTCAGGCTAGCCCCGTGCGGGGTGGTGGGGAAGGTCTTGGGCCCTTTGATCCATTTGATCCATTTTCCCTTTGGGAAACGTGGTCACTCTAGGAGGAATGTTGCTGATGTAGTTGGTGACCTGAAACAGGGCAATGCACTTTGGGACACATGCACACATCTCAGTGCATCTGTCACAGTCATTGAGCTCGTCGAAACAGGATGCTGTAGTTCCAAATCGTGTGGCTAGGAGCAAACAGGTGATGTACAGGATACCACATAAAAGGCTTTCTGCCTCTTAGGCATGGGCCCCAGACAGGAGATGCAGAGAAGGACCTGGGAGGGAGTTCTCCATGGCAGCCAGGAAGGATCTCCTAGGGAGAAGGGTGCATCTTCTTCCTTTCCAACTTGCAGAAATCAAGAAAATCTCTATTGCTAAGTGTTCTGTGTTACTTTGAGCCTGTAGCATCTTCTGCTTTTTAATAAAACTTGACCTGAGGAAAGGGATGTGGAACTTGATATTAGTGGCTGGTGAATCTTCCCAATGACTTACATGACGCCAGGAGAGTCTCTCATTTCTTTTAAATGAATGTACAACTGGCATTGCCCAAAACCCTTTCCTCCGTTTTTAGCACTTTAATTATTTAATTGTTTTGAGAGCTCTCCATGGGGCAGCAAATGGTACAAGTCTGTATGTAATGATGCATGAGGTCCCTACATGTCAGGCTTAAACCTGCCAATTTCTTGCAATGAAAGTACTAACTGAAATAGATTCATAAGAGTTGGAACTTACTCTGCCAAAAGTAGTCTGTTGAGTGCCTTGACACACCCACACACAACTTCTCTGACGACCCTAGAGTAAAACATGGCTCACAAGTATAGCTTATATCAAACCAGAAGAAATCCTTAATGTGATTAGGATTTGGTTTTCAGAGCAGCAAGGGAAATCTGGATTGTGATTTTTTTTTTAAATTTCTCTCTCTAATGACATGCGTGTAAATATAGATAGATACATTTGAAAAGCTCTGGATAAAAGAGTAATTGGATTGATTAACAAAAAATCCACACTGTGTATGTCATGTATAGCGGTAATGGTCAGGATTCCGGATTTATAAAGTTCTTTATAAAAACTTCTAAAAAAATTAGTGCAGTGAGATTGCTGTTACAATGTCAGCATTTGCCAATGGATGCCACACAGTTATTTCCTCAGAGAAAACTGTGATATCTCGCTGTGTGAGAACTGTTGAAAAGCTGACTTCATAATGGTGATGCATTGTAATTAAGCCCATATTCTGGTATTCTCTAGCTTTCTGTTACAGCCCTGGCCCTGGGCCTGCCCTGGTTCCCCTAACCTCGTGGTGGGCATATTCCTCCTTCTTTTCCTATCTTTGTCTGAAAAGAGAAGTTGCAGCAGCTTGCTTGTTCATGGTTGGATGGTTTAGACTCAACAAATCCTGCATCTTGGCAGGAAGTTAGATGAGGTGACCCTGGCGGTCCCTTCTAACACTATGATTCTATGAGCTCTACCAACAGGGATTGGAGCACCCCTTCTGCTCCCATGACAACTAGAGACAATAATGCTGCAGCTGCAGTACCATTTGGTGATCAGGAGAGGCACTGCAGGCACTAGCAAATTGGTTCTACTTCCCCTACTAGCAACAATATTGGTTTCAGAAGCAGCAATTCAAAGAATTGGGTAACTCCGCCTCTGCCATTGGGAATAATACTAGAGAAATCTTTCCTCCATAGCAGGGGTGGGGAGAAATGCAGTAGTGCCAGATCCAGTGGTTCAAATCTCATGAGTCAGTCCCCCATCCACCAGCAAAAATCATGAGATTGGCTTTAAAATCATGGGTTTTTAAAGAAATAAGAGTCTGAGTTTTTTTTTTAATTTGATTTCTGCTATTTGAGCCTTTAGGAGTCATGTTTTCAAGATTTTTTCCATAAGTATGAGGGCTAGAAATTTACTTTTTAAAAAATGAAAGCTGCGATTCTCACAAAATCACATGACTCCTGGAGTTTTGGCTTTAAGAAAAAGATTCATAACAAAATGTAAGAAGCTGGCAATGCTACATATAGCACTGGAAATAAGTTATGACTCTGTAGTTTGAGTCCTTCAAAACCTGCCCAGTGGGAGCTTTGGGGAAATGCTGTTAGTCCCAAACCCTCATTTGGAAAGTTGAGCTTGATTTGGGCCTATTGCCATTTCCTTAAAATCTGGAGAATTTATACTGATTTCCCCATTTGTTAAGAACCAAAATATGTCAGAAGGCTACTGATAAAAAAATTACAATTTGTAGAATGGAGAGGGTAGGGTTTTGTTTTGTTTTCGGTTTTTTTTGTTTTGTTTTTAGTTATATCCTATATCAAGCAGTAGATTAAGTCACTCAGTTCAGGAGCTCTTTCTCCTGTCAAAATCTGTATTAACTGACTTACTGCATATGTGCATCAGCCATTTTTAGATAATTGAGCCCTAAGCAGCCATATTTTTTTTTTATAAAAAGTAAATATCCCCTGTGGCACTTTAGCTACCAAATGTTGTTATTGTTAATAACTTCATAGTGGAAGAGCTGCAATTAATGGAGACATATAGGACTTTCTTCATGAAATGTAGGGATATTTTGCGTGTTATCAGCACCAAGTTCCCTGTACGCTGGCATTCTGTACCGTACAATCCATGACTTTCCAGAAGTGTGAATCTTGGTCCTATAATTTGCCCTCCTCAATCACTTTCAAGCACTTGAGGAGTATCTTTCAGAACAATGACACAAATGACAGGGTGAAATATTTAATGATTTTCTTGCTATTTATCAATAACAATCCTGCTTACTATGATCTTCTAGTTTTGATAAGCCTTTGTATTTTTAAGTAAAATATTACATTATTGGGTGGAAATAATTTTTCCAGGTAGTATTACATATTTTAAACATTAAAACTGTTCAAAAACTGCAATTTATATGTTTTTTGACAGTAACCCCCCCCTATCTTTTGGCAAATTATTTCCCTCTTAACCACAGATCAAACATGTATTAGACTTAATGGTGTAGTTAAATTTAATTCTAAAACAAGTGCAATACCAGAGGCAATTTGAAACTCGGGCCATTAATTGGATCCCATTTTTGTTTAATTTTAGGGAGAATAAACTGCTAAGTATCCTACAGATGACAGAAGCTACTGTACGCAACATTAACCTTTCCCCTGCCACATTGCAGATGTGCCTGAGGTTGCCGTTTTAACGTATTTACTATTGTCATTAGCAACTTGGGGGGCAAAATACTGCATACTATGTATGCATAAAGCCACAGGAGTGTCCTTTTGTTTGATCTATACTGGTTGGAAATCTTATATCACTCTAGGAGTTAACCTGCTTAGACACATGCGTGAATGTTAGCCATCAGGGATTTTCGTTTCCATCTAAGAGAGTCTTTTAAAGGCCTGCCATCTCCTGAAAGGCCAAGTTATAAAATAAAAAGTCCAGATTTCCCCCTCTCTCCCCAATGTTTCTATCCCTTTCTTATCCTATACCTGGGAATGTAAAATTCTTATATTTAAGACAGAGCTTCACTATTTCTAATGTACTTTACACTTGTTTATCCACTATGCAGTACCGGGCAAAGCATTTTTCTTGTATCATTTGTCACATAATCACAACAGAAACATTTAGGCATTCCAGAACATTGAAAGATTTTTAAGTTCTGTAATACATTCACACTTTGCAATGAGAAAATGTTTCACAATGAAATAATAAAATGGGGTTTCAACTAGAGAAAAAAAAAGATAAACTAGTCTAGGAAATAAGTAAAAATTATACATGCAGGCAACCCACTGATCAAATGTTTCTTAGGGCTATTGTGAGTCTATCAAGGATACTGAGCCAGTGATAAAGAAATTACTGAAAAGTGATTTACTGTGTTGTTTAAGAGTCATGTTAGAAAGATTGTTTTGCTCACAGCAATGTGCTGGATCTGTTTTATTTTATGATTAGTTAAAAGCTGTGGGAGAACTTTGCATGTGTACTGGAAACTGAAACCTTAGTGGTTTATTTATATTATTGGCTATGCTTACTTTAAAACTGTCAACAGAAAGTATTAATCACACTAAAAGAAGCTTAGCTTTACAAATATTTCTTCTGCCAAGTGTCACAATCAATGCTGGATAACGTTACAGTGTAACCTGGCCAATGCTACATTTTTAAAGAGGATGTCAGCACTGTCTCAGGATACCGCCATTTCAGTTGTGGCCTTTTGTCATTCAAGTTGAGTCTTCTGTCCATTGATTCATTGAATTGAGATAGTTAATGTACAAAATGACCCTTATTTTCTGACACATAAGCACTGGGGTTTGCTAAACTTTTGGCCACCATTTGCAATACTCTTGTATTGTTTTGCTCCATTTGAAAAGAAGAAATTAACAAAGTAGGTCCTTTGTTCCATCAGTGATTCATTGCTCAGGACCAGATTTTTGGCCCTAAATAGAGGTTATTCCCATATAGGGGACTGACACTCTCTCAACTACCAGTGCCCCTGAATCCTCCATGGGAGTGGTCAGGGAAGGACACAATTCAGCTTTGGGAGAACCTAGCACAAGTTAATTAGATTGTAAGAACCAGATCTCAAAGGTACATAGATGCCTAACTCCTATTGATGTTAATGGGAGTTAGGTGCATAAATACTGTTGGGGATCTGAGCTTAAGCTTTTGGGTGCAGGGACCATCTGTACTTTGAGTCTTTTACAGTGCTGAGCACGATGTCAGTGCTATCACATAGTAAATAATGATGAGGATGATCACACTATGGACTAGTTCAGTATTAACTTATATTGTGATTCTCTATAGGGCTGAGGAGAAAATGATGCCACTACAAGTAATCGTGCCTGTTCATTCCCTGACCTACCCCATTCCTACAGATTACCAGCCTAGGGGATTCCACAGATTTGGGGAGTGGTGGGATTGAAAAATAGCCTGCCTTAAAGCTGAAGGGTTAAAATCCATGTGCATTTTATATAAAAACCTGGTATATGGACTGTGCCAGCTCTTTTACAGGCCCAAAGTCCAGAGTTTGGTCAAGAGACCAGAGGCCTAGCAAATAATGATCAGCTGAGAGAAAGCAGGGGTAAACTGATAATCTAGTTTTGATAAAATAAGCCTAGCCAGCAAATTGCCAGGTGTTAGAGCTGAGAACTGAATAATTCTCTGATTCAAGTTGTAAATTGAACAAAGGATCCCTGTTCCTATTGTGTTAGTTTCTTCTGTAGGGAGAAGTTCTTCCCACACATCCAACTTTGAGTTTATAAAAGGTTGGCATATGTCAGTATAAGATATGGCATCTTCCCACCTCCCTTTCCCAGGGATCAATGCCTGCCCTAAGACACAAAGGAGAATCTTTATTGCCATACACTTTCACTCTCTCTTTGCTTTACCCCCTAGGAATGTACCTGTTGGGCAATCAAAGGAGCTACTTCCTTCCTATGGACCACAAATCAGAAGTCAACATATATATTTTATACTAATAACATTTAATCAAAGTATTAATTAAATGTTAACTTGCTAACTTGAGACCATGGGCGGAGACATTATGTAACCTTTTAACTATTGGCTAATGAGCTATCTTGTCTTGCTGCAAAACCTATCCCAGGGTGTGGAACTGCCTACCCCATCACTTCCCCCCCGCCCATGGAAAATCCATATATTCCATTGTAATCAACTGATTGACAGTGTCTCTGAGCCTAATAAGCCAGGTGACGCTCCGCCAGCGCTGTGTGTAATAAACTCCTATGCTTGACCTCTACACAGTGTGGATTTACGTTCCTTCAAAAGCCAACCTCCCATCTCTCTGCATTTGCCTACACCAATCGATTACCCTTTGCTTCCTTCTGTTTCTAAAAGCAGAGAGGGGCCTTTGACACTAGTTAAGCACTAGTACTCCAGAAGAATTTAATGGGACTCTTTTCACACTTATACTTTCTTCACTTATACCTTCTTTCACTTGCATCATTCCGGTATGCAAAAAGACAAGTGGGAATTTTCCTGTGTGTCTATTTTTTGTATGGAAAGCAGAGTGGTTTTTTTTCACCCTCTTGATTCAAACCCTTAAAATATTCCTAAATTTTGTAAAATGAATTCCTCACTGACTTCCTGAAATGAAAGGGAATCTAAAAGTGACTGTCTTTAATCTTTGGTGGAAATCATTCTTAATTCCTTCCCTTAGCACTGGTTGAGGAGTGTTCTTCACTGATATTTACAAGTCACACACTTGAAAGAAAGAAAGAAAGAAAGTCTGGAGTTGCTCTTCAGTGAGTGTAACTTCTAATTAAATAATAAATATTGGCAAGTTTGCTTCCTATAGTGCTTCCATTTAACTAAAATCAGTAAGTTACCAAAGGTTCCTGATGAGTTTCCAAAAAAATTTAATGAGTGGAGTTGGTCTGCGTTTGACATACTTTGTGCAAACTTCATTTTACTCTTTGTGGTTTTAGCTTTTGCAGGATTATTGGTGAAGAGTTTAATCGTGAAACTAGAGCCACTTTTGTTTCTAGACTGCTTCATTGTGGCTCAGGCTTTGAGTTTAATCTTTTGCTCTTGTCTATATTTGCAATGTCAGTCTGTTAACCGCACTCAAATGAGCATGCGCAATACTGACAAAAACATAGGGAGGGCGCTCAGACGCTAATTGACACCAGCATTGCAGCAAATCAGCATAAATGGCAAACAGACATAGCTTAAGCTCTGGACTGCTTGCCCTCTGATAACAGATATTTCCAGGCTTTGGAACATGATGGATGTACCCAGCAGGGATAAATTACTTCTCTCCACAGCATGACTGTGCCTAGGAGACACATGATCTGCCTTGTGTACTTTTATCTTTCACTATACCTTGCAAATTCGAAGCAGGACAAACATATAAATGTTCTTGTTTGTCTGCCGCACATAGAAGAACACACACTACCACCCCATTCTTCACAATTCGGGGCTATGCTCAGTGAACTGGATGCTTGTCTTTTCAGGCAAGTGCACAACTTGTTTCACTGATGCTGTCAGGTTTACTCTGCTAAGCTTTATTTATTCCTCTTGGGCCTGTATCTAACATGAGGCTGCCTGACAGCTAATGCATGATGTCGACTCCTGCTATATGAGTTTGACTATGCAGGTTCTGATTCTGCAAACACATACATACGTGAGTAACTACAGTTTATAAATATTTTATCTGTTTAAACACCAAGGAGGGATCTGAATAGCTTATGGATAGAGTTGTGATATTTATTTCCCGGAATGTATAATATATAACCTGGGTGTCCATCCTATGCCCTGCTGGCCTGTTCTAAAAGGAAAAGTGAGATGAAATTAAGAAAAGAAAAATTTTGGCTAAAGATCACTGACAACCTTCTTACCCATTAGGCTGTGCATAGTCTCCACAGGGAAGTAATCCATGGTTACATTTAAATCTAGTCAGGAGAGAACACTAGAAAATGTACAAAAGGGAATAATCCTGAAGTGTCAGGGAGAAGGACTAGATGATTACAGATTACAAAGGATGAATATAGGCAAACAACACAGGAATGCAGGGGCAAGATTAGAAAGACAAAGGCACAAAATGAGCTCAAACTAGCTACCGGAATAAAGGGAAACAAGATGACTTTTTATCAATACATTAGAAGCAAGAGGAAGACCAAGGACATGGTAGGCCCACTGCTCAGTGAGGAGGGAGAAACACTAACAGGAAACTTGGAAATGGCAGAGATGCTTGATGACTTCTTTGTTTCGGTCTTCACTGAGAAGTCTGAAAGTATGCCTAACATAGTGAATGCTTATGGGAAGGGGGTAGGTTTAGAAGATAAAATAAAAAAAAAAACAAGTTAAAAATCACTTAGAAAAGTTAGATGCCTGCAAGTCACCAGGGCCTGATGAAATGCATCCTAGATTACCCAAGCTGCTAATAGAGGAGGTATCTGAGCCTCTGGCTATTATCTTTGGAAAATCATGGGAGATAGGAGAGATTCCAGAAGACTGGAAAAGGGCAAATATAGTGCCCATCTATAAAAAGGGAAATAAAAACAACCCAGGAAACTACAGACTAGTTAGTTTAACTTCTGTGCCAGGGAACATAATGGAGCAAGTAATTAAGGAAATCATCTGCAAACACTTGGAAGGTGGTAAGGTGATAGGGAATAGCTAGCATGGATTTGTAAAGAACAAATCATGTCAAACAAATCTGATAGCTTTCTTTGATAGGATAATGAGTCTTGTGGATAAGGGAGAAGAGGTGGATGTGGTATACCTAGACTTTAGTAAGGCGTTTGATATGATCTCGCATGATATTCTTATCAGTAAACTAGCAAATACAATTTAGATGGGGCTACTATAAGGTGGGTGCATAACAGGTTGGATAACTGTACTCAGAGAACAGTTATTAATGGCTCCCAATCCTGCTGGAAAGGTATAACAAGTGGGGTTTTTCAGGGATCTGTTTTAGGACTGGCTCTGTTCAATATCTTCATCAACGACTTAGATATTGGCATAGAAAGTACGCTTACAAAGTTTGCAGATGATATCAAACTGAGAGGGATTGCAACTGCATTGGAGGACAGGGTAATAATTCAAAATGATCTGGACAAATTGGAGAAATGGTCTGAGGTAAACAGGATGAAGTTTAACAAAAAGACAAATGCAAAGTGCCCCACTTAGGAAGGAACAATCAGTTTCACACATACTGAATGGGAAGAGACTGTCTAGAAAGGAGTATGGCAGAAAGGGGATCTAGGGGTTATAGTGGACCACAAGCTAAATATGAGTCAAGAGTGTGATGTTGCTGCAAAAAAAGCAAACTTGATTCTGGGATGCATTAACAAGTGTGTTGTGAGCCAGACACTAGAAGTAATTCTTCCCCTCTACTCTGTGCTCTTTAGGCCTCAATTAGAGTACTGTGTACAGTTCTGGGCATCACATTTCAAGAAAGATGGGGAGAAATTGGAGAGGGTCCAGAGAAGAGCAACAAGAATGATTAAAGGTCTTGAGAACATGACCTATGAAGGAAGGCTGAAAGAACTGGGTTTGTTTAATTTGGAAAAGAGAAGACTGAGAGGAGACATGATAACAGTTTTCAGGCATCTAAAAAGGAGTCATAAGGAGGAGGGAGAAACTTTGTTCATCTTAGCCTCTAAGGATAGAACAAGAAGCAATGGGCTTAAACTGCAGCAAGGAAGGTTTAGGTTGCATATTAGGAAAAAGTTCCTAACTGTCAGGGTGGTTAAATACTGGAATAAATTGCTTAGGGAGGTTGTAGAATCTCCATCTCTGGAGATATTTAAGAGTAGATTAGATAAATGTCTATCAGGGATGGTCTAGACGGTATTTGGTTCTGCCTTGAGGGCAGGGGACTGGACTCGATGACCTCTTGAGGTCCCTTCCAGTCCTCGAATCTTTGAATCTATGATCTAATAGCCTTCTTTATCTCTACGTTCTATGATTCTGAGGCTCTGGTCTGGATGATGCATTGATTTAAGGGCTGGTCTTCACTATGGGGAGATCAGTGCTGCTGCAGTTGATGCAGTGGATGTTGGTTTAGTGGATCTAGTGAAGACCTGCTAAATCGACAGCAGAATGCTCTCCAGTCAACCCCGGTACGCCACCAAGAGTAAGGAAAATGACCGGAGAGCATCTACCATTGACGCAGTGCTGTGACGACACCAGGGTAAGTCGATCTAAGCTACGTCGACTCCAACTACGTTATTCACATAGCTGAAGTAGCTTAATTTAGGTCGACTTACCTGGTAGTGTAGACAAGCCCTTAGGTTGCAGCTACCAATGGCACCTTGAGAAAAAAAATATTTTCTCAATACTCTATAGAAAAATAGCAAATCAATAGTTTAAGATTCATATTACCCTCATCATTGCATGTACTATTGTAGTATGGACCATTTATGAATGACTTTTTTATATAAAATCTTATACTTCAGGATAGAAGCTGATCAGTTTAACAAAGGTTTGGATTTCCATATTTTGTCCATTATAGTTGTTCCTGGCACTTGGGTTTTGAAACATTTTGTTCTAGCCACTGTTATTTAACAAGATATCAGACTAAATGGAGAACTGATGTGATAGGTATGTCGGTTGCTCTGTTCCTATGAAAGTCATTGTCCAAGTACATTCTTGCACTGGCAATAAACAAAGCCAAAATATGAGATGGCTTTATCTAAAACTGAATCTTCTCTCCCAAATGCTATATGTCTCTTCATGTCAGACAGAAGCCAACTGCTAAGGGCCAGACGCTATAGAAGTATATCAGCTCCTTCTCTGGGACTGATTTTTCTTATTTTTTTGCAGTAGAATATTAAGGCTATGCTAGAATATGAAAAGGGAGTATTTATGGAAGATAGAGTACTCCCCAAATTGATTTCTGTGGACATTTATTGGTACATTTTACCAGACAGGAGTGTTCCATTATGACAACTTCAGGTATAAGAACAGCAAGTCAAAATTTGAGCACCATTCCTGTAAACCAAATGATCAAGGGGCTGTTCATTTTTAACATTTGGATCAGTGATTACAGGTTTGGTTAAGTTCTGATTAAACATATTGGCAAGGCAAAGATACATATTTTGTAGCCTTTTCTGGGGTTTTGTAGGTTGTGACAAAGTTCCTCCTCTACCTTGGTGGGTCCTGCACTTATTGGCAGATTTGCTCACCTCAGTGATCTTCCCCACAGTCTGGATCAACTCCTCCTGTGTCTGATCAGGAGTTGGGAGGTTTGGGAGGAACCTGGGCCCACCCTCTACTCCAGGTTCCAGCCCAGGGCCCTGTGGATTGCAGCTGTCTATAGTGCCTCCTGTAACAGCTGCGTGACAGCTACAACTCCCTGGGCTACTTCCCCATGGCCTCCTCCAAACACCTTCTTTATCCTCACCACAGGATCTTCCTCCTTGTGTCTGATAACGCTTGTACTCCTGAGTCCTCCAGCAGCACACCCTCTGTCTCAGCTCCTTGTGCCTCTTGCTCCCAGCTCCTCACACACACTTCCTCTTCTCTGGCTCCTCCTCACCTGACTAGAGTGAACTCCTTTTTAAACCCAGGTGCCCTGATTAACCTGCCTTGATTGGTTGCAGGTGTTCTAATTAGCCTGTCTGCCTTAATTGGTTCTAGCAGATTCCTGATTACTCTAGTGCAGCCCCTGCTCTGGTCCCTCAGGGAGCAGAAGCCTGCTTCTTCTGGGGCTAGTAGTAGCTTTCCCTTTGACCGCTCTGCTGTAGAGGAAGGAGGGAGAAGGCGGCTGCTGCTGCTGCTGTTCCTGCTGGGCCCTCGCTGCTGCTGTTTCTGCTGCTGTTCCTGCTCCTGCTGCTTCCCTGGCTGGGCTAGACACCACCACCTACCCCTCTCTCTGCTGTCTGTTTGCTGGCTAGCTGGTGGTTCCCCCCCCACCTCAGTTACTGCTGTTATTCCACCTACAGCCCCTTGGGGGGGGGGTGCTGGCCTGCTTCCCTGAGAGGAGGGGAGTGAGGGACCCCAGCTCTTGTTGCTAAGGACACCACCCTCTGAGCGGGGTCCCTCCTGCCTGGACGCCAGACCACCACCACCTGGAGCTGCTGGGCCTACTGTGGATGTTGCTGGGGAGCTGTTGGTGCCCGGAGAAGGAGAGGAAGGAGAAGAGGACCGCCTGCTGCTGGAGACTGTATGAAGACCACTGTGGAGGGGGCTTTTCTGGACTGAGTCTTTTTTAAACTGTGCTCTTGTGGTGGGGGTTTGGACTGTGTCTGCTGGGGCACCGGGGGTGTGGCGTGGAGCCTGCCCCCAGTCCATCCGTGTCCCCCTTCGCCCCCACCACCATCGTTGCCCCCTCCACCACCCCCGCTGGCTGTTTTCCTTCTGCTTTGGACTCCTGCCTCTGGGTCTGAGCTGCTCGCTTGGCTGACCACGCCCACTTCCACCATTTGGGCCTGCAGCAGCAGCAGCCAACCATTGACTTTTTGGCACAAGTGCCTGTGGGTGCACCACCTCCCCCCTCATACTGGACTGACCCCCTCCCCTCTGCCACATTTGTCCACCCCACCTATTTCCCTCTGCTGCCTGATAGTTCTGCCCCAGCCCTGTAGCTGTCCCCGTGGTCCCTCTACCCCAATCTTAGCTCACCCTTTCCCCCCACCCTGTGCTACCCCAGCCCTGATCGGTTCCCCCTCATGTGCCCACGCCCCCTCTCAGGCGCTTGTGCCCTTCCCCATTTGGTTTCCCCTTGTTCACTGCACTCCCCCCTCTGCCGTTGCCCCCCCGCTCCCCTAGTGCAACTGGAGGAGCCGGAACCCCCCTCTGCGTTGGTGCCCTGCACCAATCCCACCCGTAGTCCTTGGTTGCTCCCTACGCCCCTTTAGCCTTCCCCTTCTGGCGCCCTCCTCCCCTGCCTGCAGCCTAGCGGGGAGGGGTGGCCGCCTCCTCTCCTTCCCCTCCCCTCACTGTTTGTCCCCCTCCCCGCTCTCGTTATGGCAGGGGATGCGGCGGGGGAGACCCCTCGCGATGCTCCCACTACCCCTCCTCCACCTGCCCCCGTGTCCACTGCCCAAGCCTCTACCTCGACCGCCGCTGCTGATCCACCTACCACCGCCCCTGCTGGGGCACTGGCAGCAGCGAGTACTGGGGAGACCTCCGTTGCTGCCACGTCTCTCGCCCCTTCTGATTCGGGGGGAGCCCCCCCAGCCGGTGGGAAGGGTCGGGGTGGGAAGAAGGGTAAGGGCCCCGCTAGAAAGGCCAGGCCCTCCATGGCGGAGACTGCCCCCGTTGCCGCAGCCCCGCTACCGGCTGCGGCGTCCCTCCCCGCTGTTCCCTCCACCAGCTCTGCAGGTGTCCCTCCCCCGGCCTCCAGGGCGTACGCCCAGGTGGCGGCGGCCCCCCCGCCTGCCGCTGCTCCTCCGCCCGCTGCTTCCGCCAACATCTACAGCGGCCGGGGCCCCTTTCCCACTTTGACCAGGAAGCACGGCGTCCGTTGCCTCCTGGTGCCCGCCTCGCCCCACGTGGAGACCTACGTGCGGGCGTTGGCCAGGGTAGTGGGGCCCACGGCCATCGTGGCGGCCTCCAAAATGTACGGGAAGGTGGTCTTCTTCCTGGCATCGGAGGCTGCCGCCCAGGAGGCGGTAGAGACGGGCCTGGCGGTGGGGGGCGTGTTCGTCCCCCTGGAGCCGTTAGAAGACCTGGGGGTCCGCTTGATCTTGACCTCCGTCCCTCCCTTCCTGCCCAATGCCGCCCTGCTGCCCGCCCTTTCTGCCCTGGGATGCCCCATCTCTGTCATCAGCCCTCTCCCCTTGGGCTGCAAGGACCCCGCCCTCCGTCATGTTCTCTCGTTCCGCCGGCAAGTGCAGCTTCAACTGCCGCCGGCGGCGCGTGGCGGAGAGGCGCTCGAGGGGTCCTTTCTGGTCCCTTACCAGGGAGCCCACTACCGGGTGCATTACTCAACGGGGGAGGCCCGGTGCTACCTCTGCCGGGCGATGGGGCATGTCCGGAGGGACTGTCCCTTGGCCCAGCACGGAGGAGCGTCCGGGACCCCCAAGCCCCGGCAAGGCGCCGGCCCTGTCATTGCCGGTACCCCTAGCTGCCCGGCACCCGAAGCTGCCCCTCCTCCTCCTTCTCGGTCCACCTCTGTGGAGGAGGGTGTGGCGGGGCTACCGCCGGCCGTGGGAGAGGGCTCGTCCCAGGGGGAATCCTCCCCGGTTTCTGCTGTCCCACCACTGCCTCCTCGAGTCCCTGAGCCATTGCCCTTGCCCCCTGAGCCGACCCCTGTTAGCCAGCCCCCGGATGATGCCATGGAGGGCTGGTCCTTAGTGCAGGGGAAGCGGGGCAAGCGGAAGGCTCGAGTTTCTTTACATACTTCGGATTCGGAGGCCCCCCGTAAGAGCAGGAAGGGGGGCGCCGATGTCGAGTCTTCCGCCTTGTCCCCTGATGACTCCCAGTTTGTGGTGCCTGCTGGGGATGCCGTGGCAGCACCGGAAGGTGACACCGCCCCTCCTCCGGGGTCCCTTCCCGTGGATGCCCCCGAGGGAGCCTCTCTCGCCCCCTTCCCACTTGGCGCCTCTGAGAGCGCCGCGGTGGGTATCGCCTCGGGTGCTGGCGGGGAGGGCCCTGGGGTGGTGGACTGTGATCTCCCTCCCATCTACGCAGAAATCGAGGCCCTGGGTTTGACCCCGGTCACGCAGGGGGAGGACGACCCTCTGCCGGCGGGCCTCGATTTGGGCGACCTCACTACATCCCCCCTGTCCCTGGGTTCCCTTCCCCTACCCGCTGTTTCTGCTCCCACCTCTGAGGGTCCCCTGGAATCTTCCCTCGACTCGGCTGTGGGTGGCACTCTGTTGGCAGCTGCCGAGCCCCTTGGGGCGACGGCCAGTGCCCCGCTGCCGAGACTCGCTTCCCAGGGGGTGTCCCTCTTGGGTGTGGAGGACCCGCCCTCCTTCCTCAGCGGGGACCCCATTGACCACCATCTCTCTCTGGGTGCCGAGGCTGCCGCACGTGCCACAGTGGCTGAGCCCGGCATCGTTAGGGGTCCCCTGCCCACTTCCCAGATCCTTGAGCCTGGCCAGGAGGAGCCACCTTCTGGCGTCTCACCTATGGAGGCTCCGGATCCTGCCTCTACCTCCTTCCCGGATTCTCTCCCTGATCCCCGCCCTACTCCTGTTGGCTCTGTCCTTGTCCCCCCCACTTCCTGTGATGCCAGTGCCGCCCCTGGCAATACCTCCCAGGGAGCGGGTTCACTAGTTCTTTCCTGTCCCGACCCCCCAAGGGCTGCTGTTCTCCTTCCACCGCCCCTTCTTGAATCTGAGAGCGGGGCGGGTCGTGTGGCGTCGGTCCATCTGCTGCCACGTTGGGGATCTGCCCCCTGCCTACCCGCCTTGGTGGGCCACGGGGCTGTGATGGGGGCCCCACTGGGGGCCAGTCATCGATCAGTGACCCCACCCCCCCATGCGCTGAGGGAGGAGCTGCGGGAGTTCCTTGAGGACGTCCGTGGCTCCCGGAACAAAGTCCATCTTGCGCTCCAGCGGTGGGGGGATTTCCATCAGGTCCTCCGGGCCGCGAGGGCCCTCATGGGGGAGGGTAGGGGGACCGGGAAGCAGGCCGCCGCGGCCTACCGGCGGGTCCGTGTCTTCCGTGACTCCTTACTCACCTTCGGGGTTGGTCACGGATTGCTGCGCGGCCTGCCGGAGGCCGTGGGCATGTCTGCCAGCGAGGATCCCCCCCAGCCCTCCTCATGGCGCCGATCATCCTTGCCACCTTAAACACCCGAGGCTGTAGGATGGGTCTCCGCAGGAGCCAGGTGCTCTCCTTCCTCCGGGAGGGGGGGTACTCTGTGGTTTTCCTGCAGGAGACCCATACGGATCCGGCCGCTGAAGCTAGCTGGCGGCTGGAGTGGGGGGATGGGGCCTACTTTAGCCACTTCTCTGTCTGCGCGGCTGGAGTGGCGACCCTGTTCTCCCCCGACCTACGGCACGAGGTGCTAGGGGTCGCCGAGGCTGTGCCGGGTCGCCTGCTGCACCTCCGGGTCCGCATGGAGGGGCTTGTGGTTCATCTCGTCAACGTTTACGCCCCGACATCGGCCCCGGAGAGGCTACGTTTTTATCAGCAGGCATCCGCCTTCCTTGGCTCCCTGGACCCTCGTGAGTGCCTGGTCCTGGGAGGGGATTTTAACACCACCCTCGAGGAACGGGACCGCTCGGGGACCGAGCAGTGCCCGGCAGCTGCGGACATCCTCCGGGAGATTGTCGACCGCCACTCTCTGGTGGACGTCTGGCGCGACCACCACCCAGACGACATCTCGACGTTCACCTTTGTCCGGGTGGAGGCCCATCGGTCGTGCCACTCCCGGCTGGACCGTATTTACCTGTCATGTTTCCACCTTTCACGGGCCCACTCCTCCAGCGTTCGGCCGGCCCCCTTTTCGGATCACCACCTTGCCACCGTGACGGCCTCTCTCTGCGCGGAGCGGCCGGGGCCGGCCTATTGGCACTTTAATAATAGTTTGCTGGAGGATGCGGGCTTCGTGGCGTCCTTCCGGGAGTTCTGGCTGGCCTGGCGAGGGCAGAGGCGTGCCTTTTCCTCGGCGCGGCGGTGGTGGGATCTGGGGAAGGTGCGCGCCCGGCTCTTCTGCCGTGACTACACTCGGGGTGCCAGCCGACGGAGGGATGCGGCGATAGGGCAGTTGGAGCGGGAGGTCTTGGAGCTGGAGAGGCGTCTGGCCGTCAACCCCGCGGATCCATCCCTCTGCGGAGCGTGCCGGGAGAAGCGGGAGGAGCTCCAGGCCCTCGAAGACCATCGGGCCCGGGGTGCTTTTGTTCGATCCCGCATCCACCTCCTTCGGGAGATGGATCGCGGCTCCCGCTTCTTCTACGCCCTGGAGAAAAGGAGGGGGGCCAAGAAGCACGTCACCTGCCTCCTGGCGGAGGACGGCACCCCCCTCACGGATCCGGCGGAGATGTGCCAGAGGGCCAGGGCCTTCTACGCCACTCTTTTCTCCCCGGATCCGACCGATCCTAACGCTTGCAGAGTGCTCTGGGACGGGCTCCCGACGGTCAGCACGGGCGACCGGGACCGGCTAGAGCTGCCTCTCACTCTGGCCGAGTTCTCGGAGGCCCTCCGTCACATGCCCACCAATAAATCTCCGGGCTTGGACGGGCTGACCGTGGAGTTCTACCGCGTGTTCTGGGACATCCTCGGCCCAGACCTGGTCACTGTCTGGGCTGAGGCTTTGCATAGCGGGGTCCTCCCTCTCTCGTGCAGGCGAGCCGTGCTGGCCTTATTGCCAAAGAGACCTACACCGTCCCGGGCCGCACCATCTTTGATAACTTGTATCTAGTCCGGGACCTTCTGGAACTGGGGTGTAGGGATGGTCTGTCGTTCGCCCTCCTGTCCCTGGATCAGGAGAAGGCGTTCGACCGGATGGATCACGGGTATCTCCTGGGCACTCTGCGAGCGTTCGGCTTCTGACCCCTGTTTGTGGGTTTTCTGCAGGTGCTGTACGCTTCTGCGGAGTGTCTGGTCAGGCTCAACTGGACCCTGACCGAGCCGGTCAGCTTCGGGCGGGGAGTGCGGCAGGGGTGCCCCCTCTCGGGCCAGCTGTACGCTCTGGCGATCGAGCCCTTCCTCTGTCTCCTCCGCAAGAGGTTGACGGGGTTGGTGCTTCAGGAGCTGGGGCTGCGGCTGGTCCTGTCGGCATATGCTGACGATGTGCTCCTCGTGGTCCAGGACCCGGGCGACTTGGCGCGGGTGGAGGCTTGCCAGGCTGTGTACTCGGCGGCCTCCTCCGCCCGGGTCAACTGGGTCAAGAGCTCTGGCCTGGTGGTCGGGGACGGGTGGCAGGCGAGCTCCCTCCCACCTGCGCTTCAGGCCATCCGGTGGAGCGCGGGTCCACTGCTCTATCTTGGCGTTTACCTTTCTGCCACGCATCCGTCTCCGCCGGAGAACTGGCAGGATTTGCAGGGCAGGGTGACGGAGCGGCTCCGGAAATGGACAGGACTACTCCGGTGCCTCTCCCTTTGGGGGAGGGCACTGGTGCTTAATCAACTGGTCCTGTCCATGCTCTGGTACCGACTCAACACCCTGGTCCCGGCCCCGGGTTTCCTGGCCAACCTCCGGACGGTGATTCTGGAGTTCTTTTGGCCGGGGACACACTGGGTCTCTGCAGGGGTCCTCCACCTGCCCCTGGAGGAGGGGGGGCAGGGCCTGAAGTGCTTACGCACTCAGGTCCATGTCTTCCACCTCCAGGCCCTGCAGAGGCTCCTGTTTGGTGCGGGTAGTCCGGCGTGGAGCGTATTGGCGCACGCCTTCCTCCGCCGCTTCCGAGGGCTCCGATACGACCGGCAGCTCTTTTACCTCCATCCGAGAGGTCTTCCGCGAGACCTCTCCGGGCTGCCGGTCTTCTACCAAGACCTCCTCCAGACCTGGAAGCTCTTTTCAATGACCAGGTCCGTGGCGGCCACCGTGGGGGTTGACCTCCTCGCGGAGCCCCTGCTACACAATCCCCAGCTTCGTGTGCAGGTGGCGGAGTCCCCCACGGTGTGCCAGCGGTTGGTCTCGGCAGGAGTCACCAGGGTCGGAGACCTCCTGGACTACGACCGGGGAGACTGGCTGGATCCCCTGACGCTCGCTCAGCGCATGGGGCTCTCCAGACCTCGTACTCCCCAGTGCGTACTTCAGGAGGTGAAGGCCGCTTTACTGCCCGCTGCTCGGGCTTACCTCGACCGGGTCCTGCGAGAGGGCACGCCCCGCCCACCCTCCACCCCAGGCCCCGTGGACATTTTTATCGGGCCCCTGCCCCGTGGACCCAATCGGCCCCCTCACCCTTTCACTGCCAGCCGGCTGCATGATCTGCAGCCGGTTTTGTTCCAGACCGCGCCACGGAAACATCTGTACTCGCTCGTGCTCCATACCCTTCACTACCTAACCCTCGCGTCCCGCCCCGATACCAAACGGCGGGACCTCCTGCCGCCTCTCGAGGGTGAGGAGCGCCGGTGGGCCAGCTTGTACTCTGCCTGGTCCCGAGGCCCGCCGGGGATATCAGTTGGCGGCTCCTTCACGGAGCCGTGAGCACGGGCGTGTACTTGGCGCGGTTCACATCTGTCCCTAGCACCTGCCCTTTCTGTGGTGAGAAGGAGACCTTGGCGCACGTTTATTTGGAGTGCGCCAGGTTGCAGCCCCTGTTCCGGCTCCTCCTGAATATTTTCCTGCGTTTTTGGTTGCACTTTTCCCCTCACCTTTTTATCTACACGCTCCCCATCCGTGGCCCCACGAAGTCGCGGGATCTCCTTCTCACCCTCCTCTTGGCCCTGGCCAAACTGACCATCTACAACACCAGGGAGAGGAGGTTGGCCGACGGGATTTCCTGCGACTGTGGGGCCTATTTCCGTTCCTCCGTCTGCTCACGCATCCAGGCAGAGTTCCTCTGGGCGGCGTCCACTGGCTCCCTTGACGCCTTCGAGGAGCAGTGGGCGTTGTCCGGGGTTCTCTGCTCGGTGTCCCCATCGGGTTCCCTTCGTTTAGCCCTATGACCTCACTCCCGATCCTGTTTTTTTCATTAGTTGTCCCCCGTAATTATTTGGTGTCCCAGACCTGTGGGTCCTCCCCTTAGGCTGGGTGGAGGCCCTTTAGAAGTGGCCGGGGTTCGCCCGCCCACCCCCGCTGGATGCCAATAGGACCAGTATATTTGCCCTCTACCAGACTCCTGTACCCCACTGGTCTGGGTCTATCACAAGGTGTAAAGTGCTGGGTCTGCCATTTAATGGCCAGGTACTAGAACACTGATCTCCATTCATTTTGTATTACAAACCACTATCATAAGCAACGTAGGAACTGGGACCTGACATGTGCTGATACCAGCAGCTCTCTTAGGTGAGCCAAAAGAATGCCATTTTTGTCTGGAGTAACCAGTTGAAGATGTATGGAGCTTCTCTCAATTGGAAAGGTCTCTATAACCCACAGAAAGAATACATGAGCTGTTGACAAAATGGCAACATCATTGATAATCTGGTTGGGTGACAATTTAAAAAAAAGTTAGGCTACCAAATGTCCAAAATTATGTTGACAATGCCAAGATATTATTTATGAAAATATTTATTTCCAAAGAGTCCAAAGAGTTCAGTAGTACACACAATATAAATGCGTCCCTCTTGAGGGAAAAAACTCCCTAAAGCAAAATACCAAGTGAACTCCTAAATCACAGATAATATATTTTACAGGGAAGAAAATAGTGTTAATTTGGGAGGGAAGTTTTTAGTTCTTTGTCTTCACTGAGCAATCTCAGCAGCTCACTCAGAACTCTGTGGGTTTCAATCTGTCTCACTCTGTCTCTCATCTAATCCATCTAAATATTTTCTACTGTATTAATCACTGTATTTATCTGAGTGCTGTGAAACCAATCTTTAGGAGGAATAGAACCCCAGTGTACGACTCCCTGTCCACAAATCCTCAAACAACAATTACTCATATACCTCATAGTTTCCTGCCTCATTTCATCATAAAAACCTTTACCAGATGGCTTCTTCGAAGATCTCTTAAACTAGAGAGAGAGAGAGGGAGAGAGAAAGAAAGTGCATTTGTCAAGTCTTCAGATAAAATAGTGACCTTGTATATACCCTCCTGTCGGCATAATAGCCTGCATCCATGAGGGGACCTAAGCAGTGTGACAGTCAGAATCATAACATCTAATTTCAGTTGCACAAAAAATCACTAGAGCAACAGTGTGATCCACAAAGCCTGAGTTAGGTGCCCAGGCTCCTTCTACAATGAATGGAGAAAGATAGGCACCATGGATCGTGGGTACCATAGGCTGGGGGAGGCTGTATCTCCCCAAACAGTCAGACGTGACCCTCCCATGCTCCACCTCCAGGTCCTCCTCTGTGGCTACCCCCCCATGCAGTGGCCCAGGCTTGATCTGGGACCATGCAGTCTGCCCTCCTGGCACTCTGCAGATCAGGAGTATGGGGCCGCACAGCCTTCCCTCCTGGCGCTCCACACTTTGAGAGTCTGGGGTCACGTAGCCTGCTCTCTCGGTGCTGGGGAGGCCGGGGTCATGCAGTCCACCCTCTCAGTGCTGGGAAGGCCGGGGCCATGCAGCCCGCCCTCTCGGTGCTGGGGAGGCCGGCGTCGTGCAACCGGCTCTCTTGGTGCTGGGGAGGCTGGGGTCACGCTGCCTGCCCTCTCGATGCTGGGGAGGTCGGCGCCGTGCAGCCCATCCTCTCGGTGCTGGGGAGGCTGGAGTCATGCAGCCTCTCAGTGCTGGGGAGTATGGGGTTGTGCAGCCCACCCTCTCAGTGCTGGGGAGGCCAGGGCCACATAACCTGCCCTCTCAGGACTCTGGGGCTGGGAAGGCTACGGCTGGTGCCACCTGCCCTCTCAGCGCTCCGGTGCTGTGGGGCGGGGCTAGTCTGGGGCAGGGGCTGGTGGTCGCAGTGGTGGGGCTTTGGGCTTCACCTGGAGGGTGGAAGGGGTGGGGCCTCTGGTGGAAGGGGCAGAACTTGGGGGATAGCCTCCCCCAGCCAGCAGTTCATGTGCCTCCTATAATAGGCACTTTAGAATGGGATCCACAAAAGCCAGCATGCTGGGTGGGAGCTCTCAATGCTAGAAAATGGGAGCTGCTGTTGAGGGGGCCCTTTTAAATTGCTGGTCCCGGCACAGCTGCTTCTTTTTCCCTCCGCCGTCGGTGGCTGGGGGGGTGGGAGGGCAAAAGAGGCAGCAACATTAAAGTGCTGTTGTGGCAGGGCTTTAAGGAGGGTCCTTTGGTGTGCCAGGATTTTAATGTCAGCTGTATATGGGCTAGTACCTGCTGCTTACTGGTACACCGTACTGGCCCATACAGGCCTACTTTTACCCCTGAGAAAGAGCTTTCTCTTCCCATTTTGTGTGGAGGTAGCCAGCCTCTGAGTACACCTACAGGATTAGGTTCCAGAGGTGAGTTAGGTGGAGAGCACCTATCTTCCCTTGGCTCATGGATCACTCAGGGGCTTAGGTGGGAGCTCAGTGCCTGGATGTCGAGATTGAGGAAGTAGTGTGCATGCCCAGAGGCCAAATCACCTGGCAAACTTTTACTGAAAAAACATAGGTACTGAGTAAGTTTAGGCACCTACAGGGTTATGGGCAGCCAGGCTGGGGTTTTGTGGATCGCAGTGGTGCCTAAATACCTTTGTGGATCTGGGCCAACATATCTGCTACTCAGCTCCCATCAATGATGGATCCTCCAAGACACCTGAGGACCTTAGTGTTCCAAAGCCAGTCCTGGACTTCTAGCAATAGGACAGGATAGGAGGACAAATAAACTGCTAGCAAGAGGAGAAAAGCCACTTAAAACATACTCTTTCTACTGAAGTAGTGGCACGGCCTCTAATGGTAAAGAACTCACCATCAACTCTTCATAGATTGGCTCCATCATGGTACTAATCATTTGAGGCCACATTTTAAAATTTAGGGACACTTATGCTACCTACAAATCTCACATTGGTGCAAATGGATAATTCCGCAATTTCCTGACTGGGGCAAGGCCACAGTAACCCAGCTCCTCCACAACTCGGGTGGCCACAGCCATGATTTTCAAAACTGGGTATCTGAATTTCAAAAGCTTGTAGCACCCATTGGCCTTAATGGGAGCTACTGAGTGCTCAGCACTTGTGAAATTTGGGCTACTGGCTTAGGTGCCTAAATGTGGACTTCAGAGCATAACTGTAGGTATCAAATTTTGAAAAAACTTGGCCTAAGTTTAACAGATATAAAATTGACATTTTTTGTCTCTAAACTTATGGGGCTTGGGGGGTCTACTATATCTTTGACCATTAATTTAAGACATGTCAGGACCCCCAAAACATGAGATTAAAAAAGTACATCTGTATGTCTAGCTGTAAAAAGATCTGTAAAAAATACACAATGTTGGGGAAAAACACTGTCATAAAATAACATCTTTTCAGACCGTGTTATTTGAATGCAATACAGAACTGACTAATGTTGTAGGAAAAGTGTGATCCATTAACCAATTTCATGTTATATTTATTAATGCACCAGTTAGACACAATGTTGCTTATTTTTCAGTAGATTCAATGAAATAAAATTAAATCTCATCATTAGGAAGACGTTACTTTTTTAAGCAGACCATATGAAAAACAGTAGAAAAATGGTCATCTAGACTAGTATCCAGATTAATCAAGCAGAGTAATAGATTGCAGAAAAATCATGTTTTTGTTTAAATGTATTAACTGGAGAGGCCAATTGAGATTAGTATAGGAATGCCATCCCTGGACATTGTCTCATTTACAGCACTGCCTTGGAGAATAATGTGCTGGCGCATATTTCTGTGATGTTGACTAAGGTTCCACTCACTCTCCAGCTGGAAACATGTGTTCAATTCTTTATGGTAATGGGTATTTGCATGCTCCTGCTTTCTCTGTTTACCTGACTGTTTTCTTCATGTCGATCTAATGTATGGTTTGCAGATTGATTGTGCTCAGAGGAGATTTAAATACTTTTGGTGGAATCAGTAGTGTAATGTGTGAGTATATGCTTTGGCAAAAAAACCTCTCTGCATTTGTATTTCACTCCTCACAGCGAATCCATTCCCTACCTCCCCCTGACTGCCTTACAATACTGGACACATCTTTACTTTTAAAAACCTGTATACTGGGAGCTAGTTTTATGGAATTTAGCTCCGTTTGCCACAGCTCCAGAGAACCGATCTCTAATCTTTGAACTACTATGTTCTTCTTTATTCAGGGAAAGAAATCCTTCCTTTATTTAAAAAATAGCATTTGAAGATAAAGGGCAGGGTTTGGTAGAAACCTTTTAAATTCACTTACTTGCTAGAGAATGCATCAGAGCCAGATTAAGCTCTGGCTGCTGGCGCTTTCTGAATAAATACTTGGCAAACAATTGGGAGGCCGAGATGTGAAACAATTATAGCCATGTCTATTGCATTAGCCATAGCACATTTTAATGATTTTTTCTTTTGGAGAGAAGCTCAGCAAAATTATAATTTCTTTGATAAATAATTAACAGTGTATTATTTCAATAAATAAATTAGTGTTTATATAGTAAAGAATACAAATGTTTTGTGCATACATTCTGACCTACTTCTCCAGTCCTTCTTGGCTGTTTCCCAAAGAATTATTTTAAAAAATTAATGATGAACATCAAAATATTTCTGTTTATAACATCATATCAATGGTGGTTAAATCTATAAAATAATTCAATCGTTTATCCTTCTTATCTTGGGAATGTTTAATCAAGCTTGATATTTGCTTTAAATTAGCACTGTCAAATGTACATTTGTATAAAATCTCCCAAATCATGAAAGATTTATAATTTGAAATGTATTTGGATTATTCTCTGGTTAATCAGATAGATGAAAATTAGTGGTACTGTAACTAGAACAATTAATTGGATTTAAAAATTAAAAACTAACCCTCACATGTTACTTCATACATTACTTCACTTTGGAAACATAAATGAAAATCTTAACTACATCAGAAGAGATTTATACACTGTTCAACAAAGCCTGAATCCCTTGCTTTGTCCTTACTAAGCAAAACTGCTGTTTATTTCAATGGGAGTTTTGCGTTAGGAAGAAATGAATAAATGCTTTAAATTCTGATCCTATAAAAATACTTATGTCCCGTAGGTGGGCCAAATCGACACATGTATGTATCAATTCACAGATGGCATTCATAAGTGCACATGATTTCACATTTAACTCATATTTCGGGGTGATGATTCCTTCATTGCTCATTATAATAGATGCCTCTCACACGTCATATGTATTGAATTCAGACCTGCACTTTACTACATTTTAAAGAAAGAAAATAAAATCATAGTGCAGATACAAATCAAAAGCAGCTTCTTAATGAAGCAATAGGCAATGGTTTAAAATACATAACTGAGATATTTAATACAACATGGCCAATGATGGTGCAGGTTATATTCCAATGCTTCAGATTACCTGCCAGCAGAGGGTGCACAAATTATTAATATACCCTATTTCCACCATGTACTGGTCCTCTAAGGCTAGTAAGGGAAAGGTCCAGGGCCAGTACTATCCTATTCCAGTAATCTGGGGAACAGTATTCTGAGTAATCTAGGGAACAGGGAACATGGCTGTTGAAGTAGATGGAATGGTCTTGGCAGTTGGGAGGAAAGCCCAGACTGTTGCTTCTGTTCAGGGCCTTATGGTGTAAGGTGGACTGGAACTCCTGTCTCACCTCAGCATAGTGGGCGTGCTGGCATCTGTACTTCTCAGGGCTGCTGGGAACTGTGATCCAGAGCTATGAAGGGGATGGAGGTTAAGTGGTCAAATGGAAAGGAATTAACAGAGTTGTATTGCGCTTGTAACCTGACCCCTATTCCAGAGACAGGCTTCTTTCCTACCATGCCCAGCTTGTACTGGTAGCAGACACTGAAAGCAAGTGGGTGGGTGTCTAGTCAGTCTTAATCTGTAAATACTAGAATGAGGTAAGTAAGGAGCTTCCTTCCCTTACAAGAGGGGGAGATGGCTCTTTGGAATGACATCAGCAGAGATGCTGTTGCATAAAACAAAATAAAATCTAAAGTTTTCATATTAATTTCCGCTCCATTAAAAAAAATCTGTTTGCCAAATGGAAAAAGACAAAATTGTTACGTTAAAAAAAAACATCAAGCTATTGTCCCACATTTTCTTGATGTGAAATTCATCCTAGTGCAGAGGTCCTGGACAAAGCTGCATGCACCATTGTGCTCCTTGGTGGGTTTGCTTCAGGGAAGCCATCAGTAAAGCTGCCATTTGGCCAGAGTGTGGCAGGGTTCTCAGCTCCTTTTGTGCACCTGTTATGTTGTTTCCTTACTGGCCCTCACAAATGTAGGGGTGGAGTAAGGCATCAGGATATCCCAGGAGAGATACTATGAAATACATGGTTATGCATATCCTATAGTGTCACATGCTGAGAAAGGGGTACAAAGATGCTGTGCCCATAATGACTTGACTGCAAATGAGATGGTCATGTGTTTGAAGTTAAGCACATGCCTAAGGCCCAGATCCTTAAAAGTAAGGATCCATTGAAATCAGTTGGATTTAGACTACTAAATAGTTGGAAGATCTAGGCCTAAGCACAGGCCCGCCGACAGGAGGTGACAAAGGGGACAAAAGGGCCTGGGTGATTTAAAAGGGCCTAGGGGCCCCTGGCCACCGCCGCTGCTGCGATAGCCATGGCAGCAGCTGGGAGCACCATGCCCTTTTAAATTGCCCGGGCAGGCCCCTGGGCTCCTAGATGCATGCGACCGCTCCAGGCCCCGCAGGCCGGAGTGATTGGCCAGTGTGGGCAGTCCCAGAAGTGAAGGATTACTCATTTCCACTCTGGGCCCCATACTCCCCTAGGGATGGCCCTAGGGCCCAGAATTGCTGTCGGTGGGCCTACCTAAGTGGTTTCATGTTTGGGGCCTTTCATTTTACCTATATTCTAAGTAAATTAGTGCTAGTTTGTTATTTTGCAGATGCAGATGATAATACTTTCTTCTAGTCTGTTTAGGTTGTAACTTGAGGCAGGGCTATCTCGTTCTATGTGTTTATAAAGCACCCCTAGCACAATAGGGCTTCAGTCTCAGTAGGCATGTCAAAGGACTATTATAATTACTGCTACCAGATATGTCATGTTTCTGGTGCTCCTCAGCATTGTTACCTCTTGCTGCTGGTAAGAGCAAGTAGTAATTTATGATCTGTCCATCTCACTGAATACCCCTTCCCCAGTCTCTTTCCTTGCAGTCCAGAAAGTTAACACTGATAAAATGTAGATCTCCCGATTCACAGTTGGATGTGCTTGCCAATCCTAGCAGGATAGTTATGCTTTGTGCTTTTAAATTATTTAGACCTGCCAGATAAGTCTGAATCTGTTTCATCTTAGCCTTGTCTTTTACCCTATTTTTTCATCTTATAGTATTTCCATTAGTCATCACGGGCATGCTTACAGGGTAATACAGCTCCCTAATTCACTTTCTGGCACTGGAAATTATGCCTTGGGCCTTCCAAAGCATTGAAAACTGTTTAGGGACTCCCCAGCTCCTCTAGACCAGTTCAGATGATTCCCCAGATAGTTGGAAAAACAAGAACACGCCCTTTCAGTTATAATATACATAGAGTTTCCTACAATCAGTGAGTACACTGGGGCAGCTTTTCTGCAGCTAGGTCTAAATTTCAGGTAGAAAAATGACAAAGTCTTGTGCTTGGGAAAATACGTGAAATGTTCACAGTGTTTAATAAACATGGATTTTCTGAAAACAAAAGTAAATACAAAAGTAATGTATGTAATGTTGAAGATTCACCGTTATATGAGGGGAAACTTTGAAATACAGTGCATCTTTCATGTGTCTTCCATCATTTGTATTGTCACTTGTGCTCAGTATGAAAGATATTTACAACGAAGATGACAGGATCTTTCCCTATCCACTCTGGGAGTTGTGGTGGATCACAACATGAGTCAACAATACAATGCTGTTGCAAAAAAGCAAATGCAATTTTGGATTGCAGCAACAAAGGCATAGAACACAAGTTGTGGGAGGTGATAACACCATTCTATTTGGTGCTGGTTAGGCCTCAGCTGAAGTACTGCATCCAATTTTGGTCACCGCTGAATAGATAGGATATAGAAAAACGGGAAAGGCTCCATAGGCGAGCAACAAAGATGAACAAAGGGACGGAATGCAAGCCATATGAACAAAGTCTGAAGCAACTGGGTATGTTTAGTTTGGAAAAGAGGAGATAAGGGGGGACACGATAGTGATCTTTGGATACTTGAAAGGCTGCCATAAAAAAGATGGAGAAAAATTGTTTTCTCTTGCCACAGATGGCAAGGCAAGAGGCAATGGATTCAATCTATAGCATAGCAGATTTAGATTATATCTCAGGAAAAACGTCATAACTGTAAGAACACAGTAGGACTATGGAACAAACTGCCTAGGGAAGTCATGAAAGCTCCTTCACTGGAGGTTTTCAAAAAGTGGCTGGATAGCCATCTGTCCTGGGTGGTTTAGACACAACAAGTCCTGAATCTAGGCAGGGGGTTAGAGCAGATGACCCTAGTGATCCCTTCTAACTCTGTGATCCTAGGATTCTTCCTCTGAAGCCATTGCTAAATCTGTGACATCATATCAACAGAATTCCATAGCACTATATTGTGAAGTCATAGAAACATGATTCTGACTTCACTGCAGCATCAAGGAGAAGGTGAAACTGGTTGTATATAGAGATGTCATCATAAACCAAAATCTCAAATGAAACCAGGGGAAGACCATATCCTAGACTTCATACACAGACCCCTATGAACCACCCTTGTGGTGTAAGAGAACCATGAAGCTGCTCTAACTAGGCAGCTAGCAATTCCTCTGGCACATAGAGCATGTTGCAGGTGACAGGAGGCATGTCAGCAGAGCTCTGACTAGTGTAATGGGCTCTTGAAGCGACTCTGGATTGCACCAAGTGCCATAGTGGCCCATGGTCGATCTAAAGACTGGGAAGCCCAAAAGCAGCACAAAGTCATTTCTGTCTTCCCCCATGACCTACACCTAGAGCAGCTTGGCTTGTCCCATGGATTGCTGCTGGAAAAAGGAAAGCATTATCATTAATGCTCTTTCTTTAAAACATTGCCCTATTGTGTTGTGAGAGTGCCTGTTTAAGGCACTGGCTTAGAAAAGCAAGGGAAGTTAGAGTCAGGGTATACAGTAAATGTTGTTATAAGTATCAGAAGGGTAGCCATGTTAGTCTGGATCTGTAAAAGCAGCAAAGAATCCTGTGGCACCTTATAGACTAACAGACGTTTTGGAGCATGAGCTTTCGTGGATGAATACCATGTAGACATGCATCCGACGAAGTGGGTATTCACCCACGAAAGCTCATGCTCCAAAACGTCTGTTAGTCTATAAGGTGCCATAGGACTCTTTGCTGTTGTTATAAGCATTCTCTGATCAGCCCAGAAGAGGAAATTAATCTAGCAGTTGAAAATTCTCTGAAAGTGCTTTTTAGATATACAGGAAGGTTTTTTATGAGTTGTGTGAAGAACTAGCTTATGTTCAGATCTACATGAGGTTTTAGAAACTAGTAACAAATGGGAAAACCTTGCCCTCTCCTTCACAGGCTTTGAAGGACCCTAACTGCAGGAAAACAGTGGGCAGTCCCTGCCTGGCTTGGAGCCCAGCTTCCTCTGTGCTGTTATTCAGGGATTGTTGGGGTGGATAGATGAGCATGTGGTAAGAAGAGGGCAGGGCTGGGTGATGCATAGTTCTGCTGATTCCCTAGTTTTCTTGTCCCCTATGATGGAGAACTAGCAACTACTGAGAGGCTTCACTCGTCCAGCCTTGGGACAGGGAATGGATTCCACTTCTCTGCCTGCACCTGGGCACTTCAGCGCTCAGCTGAGTAAGTCAGGCTGCATGCTGGGCACAGGATTTTAGCTTAAGGGCTACATTTACATCCCAAGCTGATTTACCCCAATTTATACCCACAGATTTCAGTGGCGCTGTGTAGGATGTAAATCAGGACAGAATCTGATCCCCACTATGTTTTATTTATTACGGCAGCGCCTCCATCTCTCGTGATACCATATGTTCTACTCTTGAAAAGCAGAACACCCTCAGAAACTAAAGCTCAACAAGCAAGCTGGATTGAGGGCTTTCTATTTACATGGCACTTGGGCAATCACTATTTTTCAGCACAGACACAGTGTTCTGATATATTGTACTAACTTTTGAACAAAGCGTGCTGGAGTTGCTTTATTTTTCCCTTTATGTTTTAGTGTCCTAAAATCCAGCACATTTTTCAAAAGAAAGAAAAAAATGATGGGGGGGTTAAATTTGGAAGCAGTGTTTCATGTGGCTGGGGTCAGTGTACCAGTCAAGTGCTGAGTACTTTTCCTGGGTGGGATCCACAAAGGAACTTAGGCGTTGCAATGCTGAGTGCTGCAGTGCCTAACTTTTAAGCACCTAAAAGAATTGCAGAAATACCACAATCCACGAAATGAGGCACCTGGGCTTTTATACAATGAATGGGGTAAGCCGGGGGCCTTAGAATATGATCCACAAAGCCAGCATGCTAGGTGGGGAGCTGCCTACTCTAGCCAATGGGAGATGCTGACCACACAGGTATGCTAAGTCCTGCTCCTCTTTCACAGATAGGCAATTGAGTCTGAGCTACCAGGAATGGGAGGGCCTCTCTCTGCTTGTGATTCACAAACTGGGGGAAGATAGGCATACAGCAAGTGGTTCCTGAAACGAAACAGCTAGAAGAAGAGGAGGAGGAGGAGGAGGATCTCCCTTATAACATTTAGCTTGGCATATAGGGAACTGACCCAGGGTGTGGGAGACCCACAAGGCAGAAAAGTAGGAGCATAGGGAATTTTTTGTACAAAATTTTTCTTAGGTGCCAAGTGAGTTTAGTGCCTACATGGTTAGCAGCAGTTGAGCAGGAGTTTTGTGCACTGCAGTGGTGTCTGAAAACAAGGCTTAGGCACCTAAGCGGATCATACTCGTATTTTTTTTTCCTGTAGTACTGTAGCCAATCCAGCCCAACAACTTCCCAGCCCTGCATCACCCCAAGTTTGCCAGCTTGGATAACTTTACCCACCTGTACTGATGGGGAAAAACTGGGGCTTCTGCTCCTTTTTGCTCAGTTTTGTGTCAGACTGTGTGATTGGACTTCTCTAGGACCCTTTGATTGTCCTCAAGGTTGGAATCTTCCCCACTCCTTTTTACAGGCTGGTGCCTGAGAGAATGCTGGAGTGTTTTTGCCTTTCCACCATTAGCAGCAGCAACATTTCAGCAAGCACCTCCAGGCAGAGAAGCTTGCCAGAGTAAAGTTTTACAAGTACAGTTTCCTTTCCACAGCAATTTTTCAAGTCTTTGGCGAGCAATACATGGGCCTGCTGGCTTTTGGAAAGGTGTATCAGCAAGAAGGGCTGCAAGGAAAAATTTCAGCTGAGTCACCTATGCTGCTTTCCTCCTTTGGGATCAAGGGATTGTGGATGAGGAGCTACAGCTGTCTCCCACCCTTCCTTCCTCTGCCCTAGAATGGATTCATGGAGTGCTGGTGAGTCATTTGGGCACTTGCTAAGGGTATTTGGGGATTAATGAGGGTTGAGAGTAGCAAAGGATACTATTTTTCTTGAGTGGGCCAAGGGTATCAGCTTTCCATAGCCTTGGGGACTGGTTAAATGGTAGCTTAGGGTAAGGGTGACTGGGTAGAGACATGCTTTGCTGGAAGGAGAATGTATTTCCTCTGTTATTGATTATTTCATGTTATTATATGTGTTATCTATTATTAAAGCTGTGGCCTTTGTGCCAGAGCATTAATTACTTGTGATATATTTTCCTAGGTGCTTCCCTGGGCAAGTGATCTCAACTGTAACTTGAGAGAACTCAGTATAACAGTGCTTATTCTTGTTGTGCATATGGCATGATTGGTGTTTGAGTCACCTGTGTTGACCTTTTCTGATTTTTGTCTGCAGCTGCATTCTTGCTTCTTGAGCCCACCAACAGAGCTGTAAAGGGCTCAGCTGCTCCCTATATATTATTATTATTGATAACTGGGGTAGGTGGCATTGTGATTTACAAATGTCAACACTATGATTACATGATATATAAATTATTATTTACAAGAATTAGCCTCTTGCTTTTACAGACAGTGCCATTGTTCCTGAGAGGTTGATAGGTAAGGCATATTTGGTTTTCCACATTATAGAGTGTGTGCCATAGTCTCTGAGTCAAGTTCATTTCTTGGATGATTTCACTGAAGCAAGCAGAATCACATGAGAGGTGAATTTGGCCAATATAATTGCATAGAGATGGGTTCAAGCTGCAAAATTTGAGTCTGAATCTGGATCCAAATTTCAACCTCCTAAACCTCAGGGTATTTGGATCTAGAAGGTTTGTTTGACCCATTGTAGAGAAAGGGAACAGCTTAGATATTCATATCCAGGTGATAATTCTGGAATGTGTACCTTGTCTTTTCCCCAAATTTGGCAATAGTGAGTTTCAGATCTTGGATTTTATTTTTACTTCCCTCTAGACCTAAATTAACATTATTTACCAAAGCAGCTCTTCCTTTTCACATACTTTAATATATTGGGTATCTCTGTAGTGTAAGAGAGAATGATTGGTGTCTGAAAGCCCTTATCCTATCTGGACCTATTTTCCACCCACACTTTCCAGATGGGACTTTGCTTGTGGTCAGAAGGACAAGTAATCTGATTAAACAGCCCATCCTTCTACATGGAGAAAGAGGACAAAAAGGTATGTGACAGCAACAGTCTGTAACCTCAGGATGCTTTTGGACTGTTGCGCCATAAGATCTGAGCATTGATGGGATGTATTTTTGGTTTATAATGGCATTTAAAGTGAGGAGGCTTGGAGTAGAATTGGAAATCTTGTAGGAGCTGCTGCTGTTCAGGAGTGCTGAGAAAGTCAGCAGTTTGAGGAAAGCTGGCCAGAAAGCTTCAGGGCAGGGATCCCAGACACAATTATACAGCAAGCTCATAAATCAAACTTATCTCATACAGATCACATTGAGCATGCTTAGTTCACAGTTTTCAAGATGAATAATTTCAGCTGTTTAATTTTGTTTTTGTTGTATCCAATCAGTTTAAACAGAGATTTTGGTCTGAGGATTATGTATTACAAATGAAAACAAAACATCACCTTGCAGGCTTTAGATGAGACTGAAACTTTCTGTTTTATAAAACTATGCTGGAAGAAATGTGGGTTTTTTTAACACTGTTGCTCATAAGCTAACAGACACAACTACAGTATTTCAAAGTTTATTGCTCTGGAGGGGCTGAGATAAAAGGCCATATGTTTCTAGTGTGGTCTCTTTTGACCAATAAATGTGATATTGCTTTGCTCATTCATATCTGAGAGTTTCAAATATATAACCATTTCAATTTACTATGGAAACCTTCACACACCTTTATGCATGGAGGTACTTGCTTTGTTTCTATAATGCTAATGTCTTCTCCCCTTCTTGGAATATTTGAAGAGGATTACTGGAGCTGGAGAGCACTTCCCTTGAATGCCAAAGTCTACTAAACCTTCTTAAATATTCTGCATTGGGTATTATTCATTTAGTTTTTAATTATTAGCATTTATCTGTTTTTATATCTTTTTGCATATCACTCAGCTGTTCAAAGGAAGTATTCCCACACTGCTGGTCTGAAGAGCTTCTGTTTGAAGGCACAAGCAGCATGGGGAATCCTTCCATGTGCTGTTTGTAGCCAATCCAAATAGTTGACGATTGGCTACTGTCAGTGTACATTAAATTGATATTATTTTGGAGCCTTTGTATTTGTGATCTTAAAATAATGAGCTCAAAAAGATTACTTCAGTCTTCCTAACAAATTATGCTCACTTTGCTCTCTCAGTCTGTTATTGCACACTGTTTCTTCCTCCTCTCATGATTTTTTTTCTTTACAGATTCACCCTTTGATAAATGATGTTCTGGCCACATCTTATTTCCACAGGAGTCTAAGGCTTTTGTGAGTGCAGTGGCAGGGCTTGTCCTGTAGAGGCTGCTAGAGAAATGAAGAGCAAAACACTTGAATAACATGGGTTCAACAATAGTCATTGAATAACTTATTTGATGAATTTTTTTTGCAATATTTTTCAAATAAATTGCTCAGCATTTGCTTTCCTCCTCTTCCCCCATCTCCATTTCCCCAACTTCTACAGCAGGATGAATATAAATGAATTTGACAAAAACAAACAAATACTTGGGAATATTTTGTTATTTAGCCAGGTCTAGGTTTGAGCTTCAGTTGTTGTATTTTAGACATTGAGCATATCATTTCTGCACTGTGCCCAGGTGTTGTTAAATCACAGAAAACCAAACCTTTGCCCAGACGCTAAATCTCCCCTTTAGCAGTTCATGCCGTGCCCCCATTCAGCCATGTAAAGTCTCACTCTTTTAATGTGAACATTTCTTTTGCTCCTGTTTGGTTCCTGTTTACTCTAGCACTTATCTTCTATCTAGAGGGCTCAACTGTATAATCTGTGCACAGGGCATTGTGGCATTTTTGTCCTGCACAGAGAGCGGGGCTGAGCTGCACCTCTACCAGAGGAGGAAGAGCGCTAGAGAGATTGTGTTTCAAGCGGGCACAATCACTCTCAGGTTTGCTTCATGAACATGGGAGTACAGAATCTGCTTCACTTCCACAGGCCAGTGTGGAGAGGGAGGTACTGAGAGCATAGTTCCACCTAGTCCCCACCCCTCTTTTTGGGTGAATTGTTCCCCAAGGCAGGGAGCAGAAGTGTGAGGCCTTGCGCTCACCGGAGCAAAGGGAACATAGTGATGACTTTTGTGGGAGGCCCTTGTACAAACATGCAAAACCGGCAAAGTTTCTTGCATTCCTTTCTTCCCTCTCAGCCTGACAGCTGCACGTGGGCCATCGTAGTCCATGGGGCAGTAATTTAGTACTTATTGCAAAATATATGTAAAAGGAAAATAAATGGAAACACGGTACCAGGAATGAAAGAAAAATGTAGAAAGGATATAGTAGCTTGGAAGGATGGGTTGAAATTTGTACTGTCTCCCCTTTCTTTGATTTACCCTAGAAAAGCTTAAATTTAACTATTGATTGTCAAAAAGAGAATTAGATCTATTTTATGTACTAGTTGCTAATTTTTCATTTGAGGAAAAATATTATGGCTGAGTCAAAATTATTCCACCTTAGAAGTGTGAAGCAGATGAGCACAATGCACCAGAGTCAATGCTCAGTGGTGGTAACTATGTAGAAAGAACATATAATTGTCTGAAACCTTGAGGACTGTGTTATAGATTGTGTCAAAAATCCCTTAAAAGCAATATACTTAATATAGTGATGAATTCTATTTAGTAAATAAATACTAATCTATAGTCTAACCATCCAACCCACACCAAAATAACACCGATTCTATCTGCAGAGAGTAAAATGTTGAAAGCATAAATGAAGTGTTTATCGTCTTATTTTCAAAGCCTATTAACCATTTTTATTCTAATTTACTTTTGCCAATTGTTTGATATTTGAAGTTGTGCAAAGAGCAATGAGTATAAAATGATTTTAACAACAGTGGCTCCCAGTATGGATGGATTTTTTGTTTTGAACTACAGTAATTTGTTTTTAAGTGAAGTAGGTCGCCTTGGAGAACCAAATGGCTCAGGAGATTCATAATGGGATGAACAGGCTTACACTTCTATAGCCAATCTGGCCAAGATAATTAGTGACCAAAAGTTTATTAATGATACCTGTTCTGTGGCCTACTGAAAATAAGTTGTTGATCTCCGCATAGTTCTTAGTTTAGTTGCCTCCCACCCAGTGGCGGATTAACAAATTTGCCGCCCCTAGGCCCACAAAAACTTGCCCCCCATCCTGCGCCTGGGAGAGATGGGGGAGAAGGGGAGTTGTGGCATGCTCGGGGGATGGCGGAGGTGTAGTGATGATGAGCTGGGGCAGGGAGTGGTTCCCTGCCCCCCACCCTGAAGAGTTACTTCACGCACCTGCCGACCCCAGGTCACCTCCGCTATCATCCGAGTGCACCGCTACTCACTTCTTCCTCCCTCCCAGCACTTTTGCGCAGCAAGCCTGGGAGGGAGGGGGGGGAGAAGGGGAGTTGCAGCGCACTTGGGAGATGGCAGTGGTGGAGAAGAGGTGAGCTGGGACGGGGAGTGATTCCCACCCCACCTGGGTTACTCCCCGCTCCCGCGGGCCCCAGCTCACCTCTTCTCTGCCTCCTCCAATCGCGCCGCTGCTCGCTTCTCCCTCCAGCTCTTTCGCGCGGCAAGCCTGGCAGGAAGGAGGGAAGCGCGGTGCACCTGGGGGAGGAGGCAGGCTGGGGATTTGGGGAAGGGGCAAAGTTGGGGAGGGGGCGTGAGTTGGGGAGAGGGGCGTTGTTGGCCTAGGCAATAATACGCCGCTGCTCCCACCCTCACCCTTGCTTTCTGTCTCATTATAAAGAATGGACCAGGAGACTGGACTGTTCGCTTAAAGCACGGGTGGCCAACCTGAGCCTGAGAAAGAGCCAGAATTTATCCATGTACATTGCCAAAGAGCCACAGTAATATGTCAGCAGCCCCACATCAGCTCCCCCGCTCCCAGTACCTCGCGGCCACCGGCAATCCCGCCGATCAGCGCCTCCCCCTCTGCACCTTCCAATCAGCTATTGGTGGTGTGCAGGAGGCTCTGGGGGATAGAGGGAGAGGAGCGAGGGCATGGCAGGCTCAGGGGAGGGGATGAAAGGGGTGGAGTGGGGGCAGGGCCTGTGGCAGAGCCAGGGGTTGAGCAGTGAGCACCCCCTGGCACATTGGAAAGTTGGCCCCTGTAGCTCCAGCCCCGGAGTTGGTGCCTATACAAGGAGCTGCATATTAACTTCTGAAGAGCCACATGTGGCTCTGGAGCTACAGGTTGGCCACCCCTGACTTAAAGGTATTATTTCAAAGACAGAGCTGAGTCATATTGTTTAGTTGAGTGTGGGAAAGCCTGTTCTGCTGTGGATAATTAGAGGACTTCAGTCTTTTAGAGCTGTCTGCCCAGCACATTACAGGGGTCCTGTAACTTCCCTTATGGTGAATATCACCTTCTCCCTTTCATAAAGGCAGATTTTGACCAGTGAACTGGTGGAGGATGCCCTCAACTGAGGGGAGGGATAGCTTAGTGGTTTGAGCATTAGCCTGTTAAACCCAGGGTTGTGAGCTCAATCCTTGAGGGGGCCATGTAGAGATCTTGGGCAAAAATCTGTCTGGGGATTGGTCCTGCTTTGAGTAAGGGGTTGGACTAGATGACCTCCTGAGGTCCCTTCAAACCCTGATAGTCTATGATTCTTTCAGCTTCTAAGGTGCTATAGCATAATATAGTCACAACTGATAGCCCAACTTATGGGCTGCAGTAGTAGCTACTTCCTTTCTATAGCCTGTGTGGAGGTCTCAGATAGAGTGGCCCGTTCCTCAGACTGACATCAGGCCAACCTCAGAGTCCCTTTTATGCCTATCTATTGTGAATCAGTGTAGTCATGGGGCACACAGGATACACAGACTCCTCCATCCATGCTTCAGTTCCTCCTCCCTCAGTGTCTAAAAAGGGAGGTACATTTTTGTATAAGCCCTCCATGGGAGGGTGAATCTTAGCTAGTTTTAGAGCTGGTGGAAACTTGGTGTTTCCATTCCAGGGGAAATTCTGACATTGCAGGAAGTTTTGAAAAACAAAAATTCTGAAAAAAATGTCTGTTTCAATCTTTCCAAAAGTGCTTCCTTTTGACTTTTGTATTCTAATAGATCTGAGTTGGAATAATAGAGCCCAAATGCAACCTTTGACTATATCAGCTGAAGAAGCTCAGCATTTTTTAAATAAAATGTGCTGATAATTTTTTGTTGAAAATTTAGACAAAATTGATATGAACCTGTGATATGTTTCAGTCTTGTGGCATCAGCATTTTCAAGTGGAAAACAGTTTTAGGAAATTTTCAACCAGCTCTAGTTTTTTGTTCACATGTTTAAATGACAGTGTCTTGCCTTAATAATGTATATTCTCTTGCTTTCTTGTGGCTGAAGTTATCAAATGGAGCAGTGTTCTGTGTGACAGCATGGCAACCTGTGATTAAACTACTTCACTTTTTATTTTACTGTACTTTAAATGGACCAGTTTTTAAAAACATAAGCCTGGATATTCTAAGCAGCCACTATGTAAGATGGTTATAAGGATGCAGCTAATCTGCAAAGAAAACTGAAAAACAAGAAACTTCATTCATATCCACAAACAAGGACACAACTCTAAAAAGAGAACTCACAAATCTTCATTGTGTATTTTTAGTACATGATCTTAACATTTTTCTGAGTGGATTAAAAGGTGCTGAAGTAAACTATTTTACATATGCCAATAGAAAGGGGAGAAAATGATCTGAAATATAGTGGGTACTTCTGCCTTTTAGGTCAGTGACTTAGTGCTATTTTTTTTTGTCTTAGTAACAGGTAGATTCCTTGTTCGTACTTGTCATAACCTATTTTCATTATTATTTTAATCTCACTATGCTATCTCAGCAGCTGTTTCACATGTTTTATAACTTTCAGATAAATGACATCATTTCTGTGGCATTTCTTAAAAGAGAAAATTGAAAATCAAGTAAAACATAAAAATGGCAATATTGGGTCAGACCAATGGTCCGTTTAGCTCAGTATCCGACAGTGGCCAATGCAAGGTGCTTCAGAGGGAATGAACAGAACAGGACAATCATAAAGTGATCCATCCCTCGTCACCCATTCCCAGCTTCTGGCTAACAATTCAGGAAATATGTTGTGTGGGTTATTTTTGTTAGCTGAGTACATTGAGTGAATATAGCCTTCAAAAGGGCCAGATACTGATACCCTATTTCCATGAAGATTTCCACTGACTTCAATGGGAACATTCTTATCGGATTTAAAATTAAGCACATTGTTAAGTGCTTTTCTGGATCAAAGTTACTATGAGTGAGTTCAGAATCAGGCCCTTTGTATTTGGTGGTGACAGCAAGGGCACGTCTCTCCCAAAGATGCAGATTTGGTTCAGTATTGATTAAGTCCCTTATACCTCTGTAAATACTGTATGCAATGACTGAAAGCTACCAGCTGCTGTTAGTAAGGAAGTGGCTTAGCACTAGATCTTAGTGAATAATGAAAGGGGGTGGAGAGCAGAACTGCATGTAAAACTATAATAAAATTCAAAAATTATCATCTGACCAGCCAACCTTAGTGATGGATCTTAAGAATATAAATATGGATCTCTGCTGTAACTGTCTATTTTCTCTTCACAACATTCAAAAGACTGGAATTTGTTTCTAAGGCATAATCCTTGATTCACTCCATTGCAGTATGGGATAAAAGTCTGGGGGAAAAGCTCTCTCTATCACAAACTGAAGGAAGAAAGTAAAATCCCAGTGGAAAAAATTGATAACAGCTCTTACTTTGTGTTTCACTCGGACAGGCTTTGCAGGTCCTTCTGTTTCATCAACCAAACCTGGGTTAAAAGGCGGCAGTACTGTCATTGCTGCTGCAACTGCCACTGTTCTGTCCAGGGTAATGTTCAGTGAAATAACATCCTTTGAGGAACAGCACAGTGACAGTGCTAGCTGTTAACCTAAGAATGTCAATAATATTTTGACCAGAACACAAGGCCTAGTTTCCTTCTCCTCTCCTCCATTAAAGTATTTCCAGCATTCTGTCATTAAATTCCTGGCTGTACCTGACATATCTTACTGTGCTCTTTTTCTGTTAGTCTAAATACTCTACTATACACAGTTGCTTGATCTCAAGCGAGGGGAGGTTCCCATTACTTCATATCTTTCATGACAGATGTGCATGGTGAAACTGTCAATTGCATATCAGTTGTAGCATAGTGTATGGAATCTCTGAGGGCCAGATGCTACACAGAGTGCCAATGACTTCACTTGACATTCCAACCATTGAAATCCTGCAGCCTTTTGTCCTGCAGTTAGCAAGTTGTGTCTTGCTTATCCTCAAAGTGAGCATACTCAGGAACAATGGAACATTTATTTAGCGTAGAAATTGGAGAATCCACAGAGCATTTCTGTCAACTTTCTGTATAAGCTGCACCAACTGTTGACAACATGGTGTTCATCGAGGCTGTTTATGCATGTATACACCATGTTTTATCTCCTTTATACTACGACATGGTTACTAAATGCTGATGATCCAACAATCCCCGATCCAGCTCTAGGCAGGTAATTTTTAGGTAGTGGTTTGGATGCTGAAGGCCAAAGATAAAGAAGATACCAAGTAAGATGGGATACTCAAGCACCCAAGGGCACTGGGAGATTAAGTAGGATTTTGAATCCAGCCTACTCTAACCTGAAAAAGGGTTTAGTAACAGATGTGAGTTAAAACTAGCAGAAAGGTGAAAGATATCAATACGCAGAAGAAAGAAAAATGATTTCTAAAGGGAACTGGTTCAGAAACATTTTATGTGCCTAGATAACAAACTAGTATTTGGAAATTCTGAAACATGTGTGATGCACACCATCAAACAAGGGATTTCTTAAATATAGTTGTATGCTAATTGCTCATTTTAGGTAGTGATTTGTCTGAAGCAGTAAATGATCCTAGACCTTTCTGTCTTAGTAAAAAAAAAAAAAAAACACTTGCTGCTAAGATGCTGGGGAGTGTTAGTCACCAATCAGTGACATCCACTTTTCTAAACCCTGAATAGAAATGAATTCAATAAAAAAAGACATCATGATGGATTTATAAAAGTAACATTCCTTTATGTAATGGTTTTCCTATTCTAATGTTTCTTTCCTATAATCCTTTAAAATTATGCAAAAAGTTATTATTTAAGTAATAGTAAAGAATTCATTAAAAGATTAATAGTTCTAGTTTACCAATTGGCTTACCAGATCACTTAATTATTTAGTTCATTAATTCTGTAAATGTCAGACTTACTATGAACTCCAGTGATTTTTATAAGTAAGGTTATATTTCTACTAGCAATCACAGTCTGACAACTTCAAATAGGAATTTCGCATCATTTATACTCTTCAAATGAAATAAAATATTTTTTATTGTGTGCGTGTGTGAACCAACAAAGGAAATCCAGCCACAGAGCAATTTGAACAGTTTAATCTAGCTATTCAGCCCCAACCATGTCCATTTAAAAAGACTGTGCAGGGCAGCTGTAATGGAAAAAAAAAATCTCCAAAGATGAGCAAGAAAATAGCTTCCAGATTAAGCAATATGAAGGACTCTTTTTTTGGGATCCTCACTTTCCATTTTTAAAAATTCCTATCATTAGCTGAATATCAGGTCTTTTATAGCTGCATATTTTATTTTATTTATTAAAAATTGTTACTGCAATAGCTTTGAGAGAAGCAACATATCATTATCAAAAGGGTCCAAGTGCACAGCTGACAGTTCACTTAAAATGAATATAATTTACACCATGCTAATGCCCTCACATTACTGACACATTTAATATATATGAATCTATACAATATGACATAGATACGTGATTAGACCTTACAGTGGAATTAGTCTAAATAGCCATCAACTATTATTTAATCTTCATTAGTACTTGTCAGGGCAAGATGTTGTACAATATGACAATATTAACCTTCTTTTTTCATATGTGAAGCTTTCCATTTACTTAGTAAGCCTGAGTGGATAGCATCAATAGCTGGTCATTTTGTCCCATGTAAAATAATGTGATGTCTGTGATGCATACAGGCTAAGTAAGATTGTCTTAAATAATTTTGATTGTGGAATGGTTTCTTCCATTACAGACTCTATGCACTGTAAAATGGCAGAGAGGGATGTAACAGTCACAAAGCAATGTATCTTGCTGCAGAGAGCGCTTCAGTGTGGAGATCAACCTCTTTTAGCAGCTGCTTCTCCTGGCCATCTGTTTGAGTGGCATCTGTTTAGATAAATGAGTGAGACCTTAGTCTTAGTGCATACATACCAAGCAATTATGGGTTTCTAGGTTTCTAAGCTGTTCAGGCCCAAGCAGTCCTGCAACCTTTTGTGAGTAGATCCATTTAGGACAATTAGCCATGTAAGTATCATAGGATCAGGACCTACCAGTATAATTGTTTTCATGACGTTCCTATCCTTTGACTGCACAGAATCAGTCTCAGGATATATTCCATTACACTTGATCACAGCTATTGATACATACATGGTACAAATTATACCGAACAGTGGAGTGAAGGTAGATTGAGAGCGATTTAAGAAGTGGTGTGTGAGAAGCAGTGTAACTCAGAGTCCCTGACATTCACTCATTTACATCCTCCTCCTTACACCTCCTCTACCAGTGTGAGACACAAGCAAAGGAGCTGTATAGAAATTTAAGAAGGTCTGAGTTAAATAAGGGTAGGAATGCCCTTTATGTACTTTAAATTGCTAGTTGTTAAGTGGGAGGTGGTCTAAGGGGGTTTAACTAAGTGTAAAAGGAGTCTAACTAGTAGAATGTAGTTTAATTTAAACCACTTTACTACAGCTCTGAACTTGGCCCGGAGTTTATAGATATTTAGCAACGTTTGTTAGTTCATTGAAGAGCCAAAGTCATTTGAGAAGGGGGTAATATGGTATGAATAGGTCCAATTTTACTGGCAGCTAACAGAAAGTTAGTTACTTCTCTAGCTGCCAAGGCTCAATATTTTTCCAAACGTTTTCAATGACAATACACTTTTAGAAAAAATTAGAGGGTTTACATGGGAGCAATACAGATCTAACCAACTTGAAAAATGTTAAAAATATTGTAACTCTACTCATTTTTAAAATACTGTAATCTAATTACTTATGATTTTACTGCTATCTTTGTCATATTCATTAGATACTTTTATAAGGTAGTTTTATTGGTGAATTAGACACTGGTCTTCAGAGTTCTTGCTATTTTTTATTTTGTCAGTTTAATAAAAACAAACAAACTTGAGATTAGGTGTTTATGCAGTTTTACATGACTGTTGACCTCAGATCAATTTCTAGTGCTTGAGCTCTTTTCCTGTGTATTATACCTCTCTGATCTAGAATATAAGATCTTTGCATCAGGGACTTTGGGCTATATCCACACAGGGGATTTGGATGTTGTAATGCTGAATATTGCAATGCCTAACTCCTAGGTGCCCTGTCCTCCTGTGCAATATATAGCCCCAATTTAGTTGCTTACTTTCTCCTTTTTACCATATAATTATAAAATAAATCAGTTGGAATATAAATATTGCACTTACATTTCAGTGTACAGTATATAGAGCAGTACAAACAAGTCATTGTCTGTATAAAATTTAAGTTTGTATTGACTTTGCTAGTGCTTTTTATGTAGCCTGCTGTAAAACTAGGCAAATATCTAGATGAGTTGATGTAACCCCTGGAAGACCTCTGCGTATCCCCAGGGGTACACGTATCCCTGGGTGAGAACCGCGGGCCTAAGCTAGCCAATAGGAATTGCAGAGGAGAGGGGCAAAAGTAGTTAGGTGCCTAAATCCAGGCTTGAGGTCAGTGTCTCCCTCAGGTTAAGATTCTCAGCAGTGAACCCTCTCCTGGAGTTAGGTGCCTAAGCTGGATCAGCCCTTTCTCCTGAAAAGAGAGAGATTAATTCCATTAGATCCGATAACCCAGTGGTTAGGACATCCTCCTGGAATGGGGGAGACCTATTTTCAAATCCCTTCTTTGCCTGATTTGGAACAAAAACTTCAACCTGGTTCTTCCATATTGTGGGAGAGTGTCCTAACCACCAAGGTATTGGGTGTTCTGGCCAGAGTGTATCTGTCTCTCTTGTTGGATAGAGGTGGTTGGAGAGATTTGGTGGAAAATGCCAATTTGTCAAAGCTAGAATTTTTTGTGAAAATGCTTCAATGTCAATGAATTTTTGTCAAATCACAGGCAAGATTCCATTGGTGCTCACCTACGGGATAATGTTCTGCAGATAAGACAGGTGAGGGACCAACCTAGTTTGAGAATTCTGCTAAGGCACTGAGTAATTTGGAGGCAGTCAGGCATTAGGCAGTTTTGCACATACATACTGGTAGAAAACTTAGGCCCCACAGGGTCTTTACCCTAAGAAACTTAGGCACCTTCAGGGTTAGGATGAAGCTGAGTGGGGATTTTGATGTCCTCAGTGGTAACTGAATGTTGGACTTAGGTACTGAAAGTGGCAGTTAGACACTGAAGTACTTTTGTGAGTCTTCCCCTTTTACTTTTTTTTTCTTTTTTTACTGCTTGTAGAACGTCATGCGTAGTACACTTATGACACTAGTAATAATGATAGAGACTCGGTACTGGAATGATATAGGCATTGCAAGCCAGGGTTGGAGTGCGTCGCAGAGTATAAAATCTTGTGCAGTACAGAACTGACTCTCAGACTCGTGCTATTATTCCCTACCTGTTCTGAGCATTAGTCTCCTGACCCTGTAGTCCTTGCATACCCCAAAGCCCTAAAGACTTCAGTGGCCATAAGGATGCATAAATACTGTACAATCAGACCTTAAATGCTCACAAGTTTTTAAAAGCCGTGGGAAGTGGGTGTAATTTCACCTTTCAGATTGGAATATTCCAGATACAGTTTGCAAAGGGACTTTTAAGTTGTTTGCAGCTGCAGCTGGAGTTGTTTGGAGACTGAAACTAAGAAGGCAGTATTATTGGATGCAGCTTCTAAATATGGGGCCAAAGCTAATGTAAACTGGCATAGCTCAGTTGAATTTAATGAAGCTACGCCAGCTCAATAAACCTCCCTCTGTGCTAACTTGATTATTTTGCTGTTACTTTATTTTATTTATTTTATTGGTGTGATGGGCCAATTAAAGTAATTGGGGTTACATTAAAAGGCCCGACTTGGCCTAATGGATGTAAGGCAGCTTTGTACCAGTGGAACAATTAACAATTGCCGTAATGCAGGGAGAATCTCACCCTGGAGCTCAGGGTTGCATAGTCTAGTTGGAATAATTAGTGATTTTCTGAAAAGTGTTTGGAACATGCACAGTGTCATATAACCATTAACATTATGACGATGATGATTATGCATGGTAATACTTTATTAACATAGAACAGCACATCTTCCTGAATATGTTTACGAAGCAGGTCATTAGTAAAACTTGAAAATATAAAGATCTTAAGCCTGCCTACCCTTGAGGTACCCTCACACTCTATTTAACATTTTCACCTCATATTTATCATCATTAAACAAACCTACTTGTTGTTCACCACTTATTTTCCCATATAACCATTCTATTATATTTCCATATAGCTCAATGGAATACAGATATCTGTGGAAACACCAGAATGGTTATTAATACAGCTAATAAGTAGGTACAACTCATCATCATCTACTAATCAATAGACTGCTATGCTAATACTTGTCTACTGAGAAGTCTATTTTAGGAACATAGAAACTGCCATTCCAGATCAGCTCAGGGTTTTCTCTTCTCTGCTGTCCTGCCTTCGGCTGTAGCTGGTAGCAGATGCTTCAGAGAAATAACTGTCCAAAGGGAAAGTTTCTTCCTGACTCAAAGTAGTTTGTGATTAGAACATGAGAATTTTTACCACGCATACATTTTATTGGGCTTAAAATCTTCACAGATCCAAATCCAACTGCAGGACTGGGGCCTTTGTATCTTTAAAGATATCTGAATTTTGAACACTTGTGTTCTGGAATGCTTAAAATAAGGGAAAACTGTGATCATCAAAGGAATAACTGGGTTACTCAGAGGATTCTAGGTTGAAGTCATGCTCCACCCCCTCTTACTTCCAGTTTAGTTAGTGTGTGGCTTCCCCCTCCCTGTTTGTACATAGGTGAATAAAGCAACACAGCCTACAGTACTGTAAATACAGTGTGTTTTTGTTCACTGAGTGGTTTCTTTACCAAAATAAATAAATAAAATAAATCCAGCCATAACAAAAGCCTCAAAAAAGAAATAAAGATGTATTTTCTCAGGCATTTTCCAGGCAAAGTGATTTTTATACAAGGGGATTTAGAGAACATTTCTGCTGGAAAAAAATAACTCAAGCAAAATGCCTGCTGTGTTTATCATTTGAAAAATACCTGAAATATTTCCATTCATTTTAAAAAACCAATTATTCAAAATTACAAAATAATTATCTCTTGGGATCAATTTGCAGCCAATCAAAATTCAGAGTATTGTTCAGATAACATGACGTAAAAGAACTGTTGAGACCTATGAGATAGCATGCAGTGTCTTGAAAACTTTAAGTATAGTGGATATATTCTGTTGTATCTATTCTCCATCTTTATATGATTTAATCAAATATCATGTTACTAACTCTGATACTGTGAGACCTTTTTACCAGTTTGCTTTGATGTTTTTCTGTCAAGGGTTGACTAATAGTTTCAGCTCTCCAAAGAACAACATAACAAAGATAAGGCAAATGCCAGGAAATGTATTCATTAAATGGTCAAGAGAATGCCAAGGATAAGCTCCCTGTACGGTGTGTTAGGAGAACATCAATATTTGAAAAAAGGAAGATGCTGCTTGGGTATAACATATTTGTGAAATCTGGAATAAGCATGTTTTAAGCAAGGCTTCTCTTTAATTATTGTCTGAGTTTCACATAAAGTCTGCTTCATCAACTGGATAAATATTTGACTGATGTTCAGTAAATTGTATTAGTTTACTTTAACTGTATGCTCAGCCTTATTCAGGCATCCTACATTAGGCAATGTAGTGTGTAATGCATCTCTGCAGGTGACCAGAGCTATTCTCTGTATGAGGTAAATTAAAACTCATATTTTAAAAATTAAACATTCTTGCACTTCATGATTTCAATATTTAATTATAACCTGTGTCAGGGCCTAATCTCTGACTGAGTCAGGCACGAAATTAATCAAAATTGAGGCAAAAGCTTAGCAATCCTTCTGCACTGTGAAAATAATGTGATTTCTTCAGCAACTCTCTGATTCTCATAGCCATTTTGTGATGCCAGTGACTAGGTAGTCAGGACTATGGTTGAAAGCTTGATAAGTCAGCAAAACAATGATATAGCATGAAGGTTACTTTGATGGAGAATTTAGAGATTCTGATTGTGGGATTTGAATGCACTCAACACTTTGTACAATCAGGTCCATAAAGTTACGACATAGAAAATCTTTGCATCTGTTTAAAGGTTTTGGGAAATCCACTGTAGGAAGAGATTGAAAAGAAAATAGCTAAAGATGCTTTCTATCAACTTCAATGAGAGACAGATTAGGCTATTAATACAGAAGATGATAATACTGATCATTTCATACAAAAGTGAATATGCTGCAAAATTCTTTTCCAGAAGATTGCAACTATATTTTACTTTGCAATCTATGTCCAACCTTCTGAAATTGTGCAAAATAAGCAATAAATAATTTAGTGTTAAAATTTGTTTTATGAATTGCTGGGATAATGTCTTAGATGCTGAAAGGTTTTGTCTACATTAGCACTTTTGTCAGCAAAACTTTTGTTGGTCAGAGGTGTGAAAAAAACACCTCCCTGACCAATAGAAGTTTCACCGACAAAAGCACCGGTATGGACAGCGCTGTGTTGGTGGGAGAGTATCTCCTACCAACATAGCTACTGCCGCTCATTGTGGGTGATTTAATTATGCTGGCAGGAGAGCTCTCTCCCGCCGGCATAGAGTGACTACACAGGAGACCTTACAGTGTCACAGCTGCATTGGTACAGCTGTGACGTTGTAAGGTCCATAGTGTAGACATAGCCTGACTGCAGTGAGGCAGAGTGGCCTCCCTCTGAGTCTGATGGGGAGGGACAGCCAGGGATGACTACACTGAGGAGTTGGAAAGCCATGTTATAATGTCTCCATCTCTCTCCTAAACGCAATTTCTTTTTATAAAATGTTTTGTTCTCTTGAAATGTTGTTGGGGGCTATAACCATCCTTTTTAGGTCAATCATCCAGGCACCAAACCTTTTTATCGCCCTGCCCTCTTCATTTGCTTTTAAATAAATAATTGGAGATATACCTATCTCCTAGAACTGGAAGGGACCTCAAAAGGTCATCAAGTCCAGCCACCTGCATTCACTAGCAGGACCAAGTACTGATTTTTGGTGTTTATGTGAAAAATGTAGGCGGATTCAGTAAAGTTCATTTTTTGCAGCTCTTTGTACTTCCTGAAATGAGTCATCCTTTAAAATGGAAACTGCAATGACAGGCAACTTTGGTAGAACCTCCTCTAAGCCTCCACCTAAAAGTTCCCCTGGACTTTTTCAACATAAACATATTATGGAGATGACATGCTTGAGCTGTTCATGAAAATAATAACTGACTCTTTTATTGGTACCCAAACTGATCAATTCATGAAGGAAAGTAGACATGAGAGAAGAAGCATCAGCTGATAATAGGACTGGCTGCTAGGGACTCCTTTAATTCTAATTCCTTCTCAGGAAACTGACTCTCTGTGATCTTGGGCAAGTCACATAACCCAAATGCTTTTGTTTTGCCTGTGTAAAATGAAGAATTGTGAATGCATGTTGCAGAGGAATCTTGTGAGGATTTGTTAGTAAATTGCTTTAAAGATGAAAAATGCTAAATATTACTAAAATAGATATTGGGCAGTGAAGAAGTCCTTCACCAACCTACCGGAAGAATGTCCCTTTATTGGTGGATAAAAGACAAGTCCTGAGAACTGCTGTGCAGCCACTGCCTTTACAGATGGTCAAAGGAATCACTGATGCACAGAACATCCCAGTATGTGGCTTTGATAGAGGAAGAGAGTTAAGGAAATATGAGGGACAAAGCTATTTTCAGAATGGAATTCCCCAGAGAGGATATGCAAATCTGGCTTGTGTAATAACCTTAGTCCCAGATTTGGACCTTAGCGTCCAAAATATGGGGGTTAGCATGAAAACCTCCAAGCTTAGTTACCAGCTTGGACCTGGTACTTGCTGCCACCACCCAAAAAATTAGAGTGTTTTGGGGCACTCTGGTCCCTCTGAAAAACCTTCCCTGGGGACCCCAAGACCCAAATCCCTTGAGTCTCACAACCAAGGGAAATAATCCTTTTTCCCTTCCCCCCTCCAGGTGCTCCTGGAGAGATACACAGACACAAGCTCTGTGAAACTACACAGAGAGACTCCCCCTCTCTGTTCCCAATCCTGAAAACAAAAAGTACTTTCCTATTCCCCCAGAGGGAATGCAAAATCAGGCTAGCGATCCAACACACAAATCTCCCCTTGATTTCTTCCTCCCACCAATTCCCTGGTGAGTACAGACTCAATTTCCCTGAAGTAAAGAAAAACTCCAACAGGTCTTAAAAGAAAGCTTTATATAAAAAGAAAGAAAAATAAGTACAAATGTTCTCTCTGTATTAAGATGATACAACACAGGGTCAATTGCTTAAAAGAATATTGAATAAACAGCCTTATTCCAAAAGAATACAAATCAAAGCACTCCAGCACTTATATTCATGCAAATACCAAAGAAAAGAAACCATATAACTTACTATCTGATCTTTTTGTCCTTACACTTGGAAACAGAAGACTAGAAAATAGAAACTACTTCTCCAAAGCTCAGAGAAAGCAGGCAGGCGACAAAAGACTCAGACACTCAAATCCCTCCACCCAAAGTTGAAAAAATCCGGTTTCCTGATTGGTCCTCTGGTCAGGTGCTTCAGGTGAAAGAGACATTAACCCTTAGCTATCTGTTTATGACACGCCCCCCAAATTGCAGACAGTGGGGAAGCTCACTGGCGGCGATTTCCTTCTAGAACATTAAAATAAACAGAGTAATACAACACATGCACCTTTACATATACTCCTAAGTATATAACTAACAGACTTCTACATTTTAAGAACACTGTTTAACTACTGAATTCTGGGAAACTCTCACGGGAGAGTGCATCAGCAACTTTATTAGAAGCTCCTGTGATGTGTTGAATTTCAAAATCAAAATCTTGGAGAGCTAAACTCCAACGAAGAAGTTTCTTGTTGTTCCCCTTGGCAGTATGAAGCCACTTTAGTGCAGCATGGTCAGTTTGTAGTTGGAACCGCCGTCCCCAAACATATGGGCGTAGCTTTTCCAGGGCGTACACAATGGCATAGCATTCCTTTTCACTGACTGACCAGTGACTTTCCCTCTCAGACAGTTTCTTGCTGAGAAACACGACAGGATGGAAGTTGTGATCCGTTGCTTCCTGCATGAGCACTGCTCCTATACCACGCTCAGATGCATCTGTGGTTACTAGGAATGGCTTGTCAAAATCCGGGGCCCTGAGCACAGGGTCCGACATGAGCGTTGCCTTAAGTTGGGTAAAGGCCTTTTGACACTCATCAGTCCACTTAACTGCATTTGGCTGGGTCTTTTTGGTCAGGTCGGTCAGTGGGGCAGCGATTTGGCTGTAGTGTGGTACAAATCGCCTGTAGTATCCGGCCAAGCCTAAGAAGGATTGGACCTGCTTCTTTGACTTTGGGACAGGCCACTTTTGGATAGCATCCACCTTGGCCTGTAGGGGGTTTATGGTTCCTCGACCCACCTGGTGCCCCAGGTAAGTCACTCTGTTTTGGCCTATTTGACACTTTTTGGCCTTAACAGTTAGTCCGGCCTGCCTGATGCGCTCAAAGACCTTTTCCAGGTGTAGTAGGTGTTCGGGCCAGGAGTCTGAAAAAATGGCCACATCATCGAGGTAGGCAACTGCAAATTCTCCCAGTCCAGCTAGTAGACCATCTACCAGCCTCTGGAAGGTGGCGGGTGCATTTCGAAGGCCGAAAGGAAGGACATTGAATTCATACACCCCCGCATGGGTGACGAATGCTGACCTCTCCTTGGCAGGTTCATCTAGTGGTACTTGCCAGTACCCCTTGGTTAAGTCTATTGTAGAGATGAAATGGGCACGTCCCAACTTTTCCAATAGCTCATCGGTACGTGGCATTGGATAGTGGTCCGGACGAGTTACAGCATTTAGCTTACGGTAGTCCACGCAAAAGCATATTTCCCCATCTGGTTTGGGTACCAGAACCACTGGAGATGCCCATGCACTGGTAGATGGGCGGATTACACCCATCTGTAGCATGTTCTGGATCTCCCGTTCTATAGCAGCTTGGGCATGAGGAGACACTCGGTAAGGTGGGGTTCTGATTGGGTGAGCATTACCTGTATCAATGGAGTGGTATGCCCGTTCAGTCCGTCCTGGGGTGGCTGAGAACAAGGGGGCGAAGCTAGTGCACAGCTCCTTGATTTGTTGCCGCTGCAGACGTTCCAGGGTGGTTGAGAGGTTCACCTCTTCCACGCCACCGTCTTTTTTCCCGTCGTAGTAGACACCATCAGGCCACTCAGCATCCTCTCCCTGGACTGTAAACTGACAAACCTGTAAGTCTCTGGAATAGAAAGGCTTGAGAGAATTAACATGGTACACTTTAGGCTTTAGTGAGGAATTGGGAAATGCTATGAGGTAGTTTACAGCTCCCAGGCGCTCTTGGACCGTGAATGGCCCTTCCCATGATGCTTCCATCTTATGGGCCTGTTGCGCCTTCAAGACCATAACCTGGTCTCCTACCTTGAAGGACCGATCTCTGGCATGTCTGTCATACCAGGCCTTTTGCTCTTCTTGAGCATCCTTTAGGTTCTCTCTAGCAAGGGCTAAAGAGTGTCGGAGGGTGCTTTGTAGGTTGCTTACAAAGTCCAGAATGTTAGTTCCTGGAGAAGGCGTAAACCCCTCCCATTGCTGCTTCACCAACTGTAATGGCCCCTTAACCTCGTGACCATACACAAGTTCAAATGGTGAAAACCCTAAACTGGGATGTGGTACAGCCCTGTAGGCAAACAGCAACTGCTGCAACACTAGGTCCCAATTATTGGAGAATTCGTTGATGAATTTTCGTATCATGGCCCCCAAAGTTCCATTGAACCTTTCCACCAGGCCATTGGTTTGATGGTGGTATGGGGTGGCAACCAAGTGATTCACCCCATGAGTTTCCCACAGTTTTTCCATGGTCCCTGCCAGGAAATTAGACCCTGAATCTGTAAGGATGTCAGAGGGCCAACCTACCCTGGCAAAGATGTCTGTTAGGGCCAGGCACACAGTGTTAGCCCTGGTGTTGCCTAGAGCTACTGCTTCTGGCCATCGGGTAGCAAAGTCCACTAAAGTCAGTACGTACTGCTTTCCTCTGGGCGTCTTTTTTGGGAAAGGGCCCAGAATATCCACAGCTACTCGCTGAAATGGGACCTCAATTATGGGGAGTGGCTGGAGAGGGGCCTTGACCTGGTCTTGAGGCTTACCCACTCTTTGGCATACCTCACAAGACCGGACATACTTGGCAACGTCCTTGCCCATCCCCTCCCAGTGGAAGGACTTCCCCAACCGGTCCTTGGTTCTGTTCACCCCAGCATGGCCACTGGGATGATCATGGGCTAAGCTTAAGAGCTTCCCCCGGTACTTAGTTGGAACCACCAACTGTTTTTGCGGCTGCCATTCTTCCCGGTGTCCACCAGAAAGAATTTCCTTGTACAAAAGTCCTTGGTCTATAACAAACCGGGATCGATTAGAAGAGCTGAGAGGCGGTGGGGTGCTCCGTGCCGCCGCCCAAGCTTTCTGAAGGCTGTCATCCGCTTCCTGCTCAGCCTGGAACTGTTCCCTTGAGGCTGGGGTCACCAGTTCTTCCTCAGACTGTGGACTTGGGCTTGGTCCCTCTGGAAGCGATGTAGGTGATGGGGTTGTTTCCGTTGCTGGTGAACCGCTCTCCGCTGGTGCACCTGAGGGTATTTCAGGCTCTGGCTGAGCCTTTTGGGTATGGTTGTCTTTTGCTTCTGCCAGTTCTGGCTCGCTGGCGCCCTCTGGCGTTGAGTTTGAAGATGTGGTTGCACTTGCTGGTGCTGGTTGCTGTTCCAGTTCCGGGCCTGGGACTGGAGATGCTGTGGCTGTTTCAGTGGTAGGCATGGAATCCGGGTCCACTACCTCTGTCTGGGTCTCTGGTAACACAGACGGGGCCTCTGTGGACGGCTCAGGATCAGGAATGGGTCTGGAAGCTTGCCTGGTTTGGCTACGTGTAACCATTCCCACTCTCTTGGCCCGCCTCACCTGGTTGGCCAAGTCTTCCCCCAGTAGCATAGTGATAGGATAATTGTCATAGACTGCAAAAGTCCACATTCCTGACCAGCCTTTGTACTGGACAGGCAGTTGAGCTGTAGGCAAGTCTACAGCTTGTGACATGAAGGGGTAAATTGTAACTTTGGCCTTTGGGTTGATGAATTTGGGGTCAACGAAGGATTGGTGGATAGCTGACACTTGTGCCCCCGTGTCTCTCCACGCAGTAACCTTCTTTCCGCCCACTCTCAAATTTTCCCTTCGCTCCAAGGGTATTTGAGAGGCATCCGGGCCTGGGGATCTTTGGTGTGATGGTGGTGTAATGAATTGCACTCGCATGGTGTTCTTGGGACACTTGGCCTTGATATGTCCCAGTTCATTACACTTAAAGCATCTTCCATCTGATGGGTCACTGGGCCGAGGTGAGTTACTGGAGACTGGTGAGGTTGAAGGGTAGGGTATCTGTGGCTTTACTTGGGTGGTATGTGGGGTCTTTGGCTGTCCTCAGTTGTAGGGTTTATGGTCTGTGTGCCCCCTGGGGTAATCGTTCCCCTTGACAGTAGCTTTCTTGCTTTCTGCCAGTTCCATCCATTTGGCTCCAATCTCCCCCGCCTCAGCGATATTCTTGGGGTTTCCATCTTGTATGTACCGCGTGATGTCTTCAGGAACACCATCCAAGAACTGCTCCATTTGTATGAGGAGGTTCAGTTCTTCCAAGGTTTGAATGTTGTTTCCTGTTATCCAGGCCTCATAGTTTTTTGCAATGTAGTAGGCGTGTTTGGGAAATGACACCTCTGGTTTCCACTTTTGGGTTCTGAAGCGCCGACGGGCATGATCTGGGGTTATCCCCATCCTGTATCTGGCCTTGGTTAGAAAAAGTTTATAGTCATTCATTTGGTGCTTAGGCATTTCAGCTGCCACCTCTGCTAAAGGTCCACTGAGCTGTGACCTCAATTCTACCATGTACTGGTCTTCGGGAATGCTGTACCCAAGACAGGCTCTTTCAAAATTTTCCAAGAAGGCCTCGGTGTCATCACCTGCCTTGTAGGTAGGAAATTTCCTGTGCTGTGGAGCAATAATGGGCGCCGGGTTGTTAGGGTTGGCTGGCACATGCAGCCCAGCTTTTGCCAACTCCAGTTCATGTTTTCTCTGTTTTTCCTTCTCTTCATTCTCTTTTTGTTGTTTTTCCATTTCTTTTTGTTGTTTTTCCATTTCTTTTTGGTGCTTTTCCATTTCTCGGCGGTGGGCCAACTCTTCTTCTGCTTGTTTCCTTCGGTAGGCCACCTCTTCTTCTAGTTTTCTTTTGTGTGCTGCCTCCTTGGCTGCCTCTTTGGCTGCCTGTTCTCTTTGGTAGGCTGCCTGTTCTCTTTGGTAGGCTGCCTCTTTGATCTGTTCTTCTCTTTCTTTCATCTCCATCTCTTTTTGTTTTATTTCCAGTTGTCGCCTGTGTTCAGCTTCTTTGATTTGTTCTACGGCGTCAATTTTTGCCTTAGAAGTCATGGTTCCTGTTTTCTTGTGTTGGGGTGCCCTCCGGTGTTTATCTTCTGAACTGCAGGCTCTGTTCCCTCCTGGAGTCTGCCTAGCAACAGTGCTTTTTTCCTTTTCTCTCTCTAGCTAATGTTCAATGAAAGGAAACCAGAAAAACCACTTTATTTGCATGCCTATAAGTGCTGGTACTTGCCTCCTAATGGGAGGGCTATTGCATGACAAAAGACCCTTAACATGCAAGCCACAAACTGCGAGAGAGAGCAGAAAAAAAAAATTCTCTCTGGTTCCCTTTTAAAACCAACTGTTTCTCTCTGCTAAAAAGCCCTTAGCAGAGAAAAGAAAAATATAATATTTCTACTGGCTTCTGGATTCTGTCTATCTCCCACCAGCTGCCACCATGTAATAACCTTAGTCCCAGATTTGGACCTTAGCGTCCAAAATATGGGGGTTAGCATGAAAACCTCCAAGCTTAGTTACCAGCTTGGACCTGGTACCTGCTGCCACCACCCAAAAAATTAGAGTGTTTTGGGGCACTCTGGTCCCTCTGAAAAACCTTCCCTGGGGACCCCAAGACCCAAATCCCTTGAGTCTCACAACCAAGGGAAATAATCCTTTTTCCCTTCCCCCCTCCAGGTGCTCCTGGAGAGATACACAGACACAAGCTCTGTGAAACTACACAGAGAGACTCCCCCTCTCTGTTCCCAATCCTGAAAACAAAAAGTACTTTCCTATTCCCCCAGAGGGAATGCAAAATCAGGCTAGCGATCCAACACACAAATCTCCCCTTGATTTCTTCCTCCCACCAATTCCCTGGTGAGTACAGACTCAATTTCCCTGAAGTAAAGAAAAACTCCAACAGGTCTTAAAAGAAAGCTTTATATAAAAAGAAAGAAAAATAAGTACAAATGTTCTCTCTGTATTAAGATGATACAACACAGGGTCAATTGCTTAAAAGAATATTGAATAAACAGCCTTATTCCAAAAGAATACAAATCAAAGCACTCCAGCACTTATATTCATGCAAATACCAAAGAAAAGAAACCATATAACTTACTATCTGATCTTTTTGTCCTTACACTTGGAAACAGAAGACTAGAAAATAGAAACTACTTCTCCAAAGCTCAGAGAAAGCAGGCAGGCGACAAAAGACTCAGACACTCAAATCCCTCCACCCAAAGTTGAAAAAATCCGGTTTCCTGATTGGTCCTCTGGTCAGGTGCTTCAGGTGAAAGAGACATTAACCCTTAGCTATCTGTTTATGACTTGAACTAGGCATCATGAGGGAGAGCACATGCTTGGATTCACGTGTTAAAAAAGACCTAAGTTCCCCATTTAAGTGAATACTGCTACTGACATTCCATCTTTGCTAGTACGTATCTTTGCATTATCTAAGGCTATTAACAGGGCATCAGATGCCAGCTGTTTTGAACTTACCGCCGTAAAGGATGACAGACTTCAAAAGTGCCAAGTAACTCTACAAAGAGACGTTATGTAATCATAGAAACATAGGACTGGAAGGAACCTGGAGTCATATAGTCCAGTCCCCTGCAGTCATGGCAGGACTAAGTATTATCTAGACCATCCCTGAGAGGTGTTTGTCTAACTTGGTCTTAAAAATCTCCAATAATGGAGATTCCACAACCTTCGTAGGCAATTTATTCCAGTGCTTAACCATCCTGCTAGGAATTTTTTCCTTATGCCCAGCCTAAACCTCCCTTGCTGCAATTTAAGCCCATTGATTCTTGTTCTATCCTCAGAGGTTAAGGAAAACAATTTTTCTCCCTCCTCCTCTTGACAACATTTTGTGTACTTGAAAACTGATATCATGTCCCCCCTCAGTCTTCTCTTTTCCAGACTAAACAAACCCATTTTTTTTTTCAAATCTTCCCTGATAGGTCATGTTTTCTGAACTTTAGTCATTTTTATTGCTCTTCTCTGGACTTCCTCCAATTTGTCCACATCTTTCTTGATATGTGGTGCCCAGAACTGGACACAATCATCCAGTTGAGACCTAATCAGCATGGAGTAGAGTGGAAGAATTACTTCTCATGTCTTGCTTACAGCATTCCTGCTGATACATCCCAGAATGATGTTTTCTTTTTTTGCAATAGTGTTACACTGTTTACTCATATTTAGCTTGTGATTCACTATGACCCTCAGATCCCTTTCTGCAGTACTCCTTCCTAGGCAGTCATTTCTCATTTCTCCAGTTTGTCCATATAATTTTGAATTTTAATCCTATCTTCCAAAGCACTTGCAACCTCTCCCAGCTTGGTATCATTCACAAACTTTATAATTGTATTCTCTGTGCCATTATCTAAATAATTGATGAATGTATTGAAAAGATTCAGACCCAGAAGTGATTCCTTCTAGTATGTTACCAGATTTTCCCATTACTTTGGGGTACACTCATTTATTAGGGTTACTCTGCTGGGTGGAGGGTTCTGTAATTCTGTCAATGTATTGCTTGTGTCACCAGCGCCAATGAGAGGAGGGGAAGCCAGTACAAATTACTGGGGCCTGGTGGTCTGGAACAGAGCCTGGGGCCCGGCTTCCCCAGCCATGTTTAGCTGGTCCACCCTTGCTGGGGGGCCCGAAAATTTTTTTTCACCAAGGCGCAAACCCACTTTCAGCAGCCCTGTGTGTCACTTGTGTGTTCATATGGAGCTCTACTTCTCCCTTCTGCAAGTCCCTTCCCAATGGAGCTATCCTGCAGGACCTAGGGTCCCCAGGGCTGGGTTACTTCAGCCCCAGAACCAGATGAACACACACACGCTAACAGAGCAAGTCTGAGTGGACTGGGTCAATCAGCACTCTCAAGCTGAGCCCTTATATGCCACTGGACTCAGTGAAGTGGGTCAAGCAGGATTTCCAAGCTGCCACCCTTATGTGCCACAGGTACTGCACTAGAATAGAGTAAGCCTGAGCAGGTTGGGTCGAACAGCACTTCCAGGCTGCCACCCTTATATACCCTTGGACTCAGCGGACTGGTTTGAGCAGCACTTCCAAGATGCCACCCTCATATGTCACAGGTTCAGCATGTCCCTATCCCCATTTTCACGTTACAATTGTTCTGGTAGTAACCCACTTCATGCGCTACAGGGATCTTTAGCTTAGGTAAGAGGAGCATTGCTGCAGAGTAAATGGGGAAGCCAAGAAACACAAAAGAGTATAGTTCAGCGAGAGAGAGAGGGAAGCAACCAGTTTAACCATAAAAGTTATTTATTGATAATAGTGATAACCACACACAAGGAGAGCCTAAACAAACATAATAGTTACATTTATAAAAGGTTACAAAAGTCATAAACAGAAAACTATACCTGATCAAATAAGTCAGGGTTAGAAAGTTATACCTGAGGTAGAAAAGAAAACAGAGAGAGAGAGAAAGAGCTGGGGTCTCATCACTCCATGAAGCTTGAACTGGTCAGGTTCCCAGGTGATGGTGGTAGCTCAGGGTCCTGAGTGCTGGAGACAGGCAGAGCCCCCAGCACGATCAGTCAGGAGAAGAAGAAATCCCAGTGGAACTGATGCAGAGTTTGGATCCAGGCATCAGAACACTTACATGAGTGTGGGTAGGGGTTTTTTGTAGGGAAACAACAATGGTTCAAGGGAGAGCACTAGATTTGTTTATGGGTAAACTAATGACTCAAGTGTTTTTTTTAGGCTAGACAATAGGAACTGATCATTCCTGGCTATGGGTGGTGTTCCTTCAAGGGAGATCACAATGCAATTAGGCAGCTTCAGTATTTTGGATATCAATCAAGGATTCATTATTAGAATTGGTCTGATAACTGTTGAGCTGGGTGTGGGCAGGCATAGATTCATTAACTTCTGGAGCAGAGATCCCCCATGATGCAGTGCTTCCCTGCTTTTCTGGGCCCAGAGTTCAGTGCTGCTCTTGCCTTGGAATCTCTGTTCTCCATTCTGTATGCTAATGGAAATGCCTCCCTGTCACATCTTTGATGCAGATGAGGCTAGGGGAGTTGCCTTAATCCTGTCACCCTTGTCTGGAGGGGTTTAGATGTATTTCCCATCACCTTTTCATTGCTTTCTGTAAGTTTTTCTTCTGATCAGTTTTGGTTCAAGCAGAGGCTGGAAGGGGTGGAGGGTGGCGCATCCTTCATGAGTCAGACAGGCTGGATATTGTGCCCTGGTTCCCCAAGAACACAGAGCTGACTGGTATCAGTAAACCACTGATAAATACTCTCTAGGAATAATTTTCCAACCAGTTATGCACCCATCTTCTAGTAGCACCATCTAGGGTGTATTTCCCTAGTTTGTTTATGAGAAGGTCATGTGAGACAGTATCAAAAGCCTTACTAAAGAAGTCGAGATACACCACATCTACCGCTTTCCCCTCCCAACATCCATGAGGCTTGTTACTCTGTCATATACATTGAAAAAGTAAATTTCCATGTATATTTATTAATAATATTGGCCAATTTCCATTATGAAACCAACAATATGTCAGGACAGTCAATTTCTAAGATAAATGTTTTAGGAAACACTTAATAAAAAATCTGATAAAAATCAGTAAACGAGCAGTTATTCACTTGTTCATAAATTGATTGAAACATTTTGCTTGAATTATTGCACGCTTTCCTATTTTGTTCAAATTTAGTTTGGTTTACTTAAGAATTGGCATTTTTGTTGCACTTCTGGTCTCAGGCTAAAATCAGGATATGACAGTACTGTAATATGTAACAATACAGCTGATTAAAATAAATTTGGAAAGTAAAAAATCCACCAGTTGAATTAATACACCATTTATGCCTCCTGGGGTTTTCTTGCAGGTCTGTCAAGTACTGACCTAGCTAGGCACCAGCCCTTCTTAATTTATCAGTAGAAATGGGCCAAAGCAGATGACTGGATTTGAATTATACATTATTCCCTCACCTGAACTTTGGGGAAAATTTACATCAGATCCAGGACCCAGAAACTCAGTCTTATCTCTCTGATTATGTTCAACAGGAATCCCAATTCAGCACAGAACTGAACTTTGAGTAAGTTTGGATTGTGATGCAAACTCTGTGACTCAAGCTCCTTTCTACTTTCTGAGAGCAGGTAACGTCAGTCAGAGGTGTGTTAGCTGCAGGATACCCGCTCTCGTAGCTGATAAGCATTACATAATCGTATTTGTCAAAATCATTAAAAATAAGTCATCACAAATGATGCAAAATATAACATAATTAGAATGACAAGTTGATTTCCCATATTCATAAAACCAGGCTTGGTAAGTGGCAAGTAGGAATTGTTATAAGGTTGTATAAGTTACTGAAAAATTGAACATTTTTCCTCCTTTTTTTGTACACTTCAGCAATCAATACCTTTTTTACCACCCTACTTACCGAGAAACTCATGTTCTCAATATTTTCATCTCTAATAATGAAGTAAGGCAATTACAGTTTTAGGATTTCTATAACCCTTATTGCTCTGGTGGTTTTCTAAATATTTTCATTATGTGATAGGAAATGGCTTTCTGCTCAGTATACCATACAAATCTGACCATGAAGTTACTTACTAGGGTAAGCGAAAGGTGTTGGTCTGTGCTTTTATTGCCCTACTTATGGAGTGATTGCTAAACCTAATATTACCTTATAACCTCATGAATAAATCATGGAATCAGTCACTGTACTTATTAAGATGTGTGATTTTCAGTTTCCAACATTTCAACTTCTTTTGGTGACTGAAAGATATCATTAGTAAATGGCAAGCAAACAAAGTAATCAGAGCTGGTCTTTTTGACCTGCAAAGCCGACAACTAAGGGTTGTTCTGAATTATGGGGGAAAGCTAATCTTATATAAATATAAAAAAGAGGAAGTTTCTAGCGCCTCTTTCTAAAGGTTACTCATGTTCCCTTTGGATTTAGGATGCATGAAACCTACAGCTTTAAGAACTTCAGTGCAGGAGATGTCCAGCCCAGTTCACAAACATGGTGTGTGTTTTGCTCTTGATGATGCTGATGGGCTCTTGAAAGCTCTTTGCCATGCCTGTAGAGCTTAAATTAATATTGCAGGCTCTCCTGTATTCCAGAGTTGAATCACTGGAAAAAATGACCAGAGCAACAAAACTCATCTGAATCCACATAAGAGGTGATATAGACCTAGTGTCCCACAGACCCAAAGCCTATTTGGAGATCCATCCTTAGACTTTTTTTAAAGCGTCCGTTGCCTATGCACAAGCTGCAGCACAAACTGGTAGGCTCCACTGTTGTGCACCAGATAATTCTGGTGGTGACTGGAAGATTGCTCCCTCCCATCCCCACCCTATGAAATATAAAATGAATCTGTTGATGTGGGGGGAGCTCCAAAAAAATCATCTTCCTGATTCTCCCTAAATTTCATCCATTGAGTGCACAATCCAGGAGTGTGAGGCTGGGGGGCACTCTGTTGATCCTGTGCTATCTAGGTGCATGTCAGTCTCATGGTGTATATTACAGCAGTTGTGCTGTCTCTTTGCCACAAAAAGATCCCCCTACACAGGGTTTATCCTCCCATGGCTGGTTATGTTGGCTTTCAGGCTTCTTTGCACAGCTGGATCAGAATTCTAATGTCCATTCTGGCCGTAGTGGTATGATCCCTGAAAAGCTGATTACATTTCTTGAAAGCAGTTCAATGGTTTGCTTTGCAAGCCCATCCCCAAAAAATAAGGCCAGCTCTGAACATTATTTTTGATTGCAAAGCTGAGACAAGTTCATATTGGTATGTACTAGGAGCTAGAAACTCTGCTAAGCACTCTAAATAGGGAAATGGCAAATTCCATTTTTACTCAATTGAAAGTCAATTTAGTTGATTTACCTTAAAGGATGTGTAAACATCTTCATGGAAATAGGACCATAATGGGTCTTATTTTAAAAGAATATGGGAACATTCATTTCTTTGAACTTGGAACACATGCCACCCAACAAAATCTAGACTCAATGTTTTGACAGATGCTACCTGTTCCTCACAAATTATTTCTCCCCATGTCTAACTTGCCAAGTACAATTCCTTATTCATGTCCCACAGTTTCTGCATTGTTTCCACATCAAATCCAATTCTTCTGCAGATTGCTTTTTGTCTCTTAATATGTTTTACTGGGCATTTGCTTTCAGGCTCTTGATGTGTACAACACACACACAAATTAATATCTGAGGAATCCTAACAGTGTATCTTCCTAACTGAAAGTGCTTGAGTCAAACATCACAGGCAAGAAACTAAAAGCTCTGATGTCAGTGTTTGATTTTTTTCCCCCTTCCCTTTGCTTTTATTTTTGCTAGGAAGAACATCTATATTCATAGAACAGAGATACATGAAATTAAATCTGCACTTTGTTGATTCACCTTTTTGTTTCTGAAACTTCATTGCAAATTATACCTGTGACGGGTTTCCCCCTCTCTCCTTCGGGGTACTGCCTGGAACTAAGGTACCACTGAGCCCACCCAACCCATCAGCCTGGGCTCCCTTTCAGCCTGTAATGCTGGGACAAGCTGCAGACACGCTCCTGGTCTCAGACTTTCACCAGCACACACCCAGCTGCAGAAACACACAGACACTGAAATCAGCTCTGGATGGGAAGGCTCAGCTAAGGAACTGCTCAGTAACTCAGGTGCACACACCCCACTGGAGTGTAAACCCAAAATTGTACCATCTTGTGCTTCACAGAGAACTGTACAGAATAAGCTCTTGAAAGTCCTCCCCTCCCTCAGTGTGGATAAGGATATACAACAGCTTTCTGCCTTGAGCTATGACTCCCACACGCTGGTTTTAAGACAATGCTAAAACAAGTTTATTAACTGCAAAAGACTTTATGTGATTATAAGGGATAGCAAACAGATCAAAGCAGATTACCTAGCAAATAAAACAAAAAAGCAGTCTAAGCTTAATAAATAATGAAATTGGATATGAGCAGCAAATTCTCACCCTAAATGTTCCAGGCAATTTGCAGAGTCTTGAAGGCATTCCATTCACAGGCTAGACAACCCTCTAGCCTGGGTTCAGCCCTTCTCTTCTAGTTCAGTCTTTTGTTTCTCCTGGTATTTCCAGCTGTCTTCTTTCTTGGGCGGGGAGTTAGTGAAGAATGAACCACGATGATGTCACTCCCCTGCCTTAAATAGTTTTTGCATATGGCGGGAATCCTTTGTCTCCCAGTTTGATTCCCACACCCAGTCAGTGGAAAAACACTAGTATTATCATGGAGTCCAGTACCAGGTGACTTGGTCACATGCTTCTGTAGGGCCATTGCAGCCATGACTTAGGGTACGTCCACACTACCTGCCGGGTTGGCGGGTAACAATCGATCTTTCGGGGATTGATTTATTGCTTCTCGTCTAGACATGATAAATTGATCCCTGAACGTGCTCCGTGTTGACTCCTGAACTCCACCAGGGTGAGAGGCGGAAGCGGAGTCGATGGGGGAGCTGCAGCCGTCGATCCCATGCTGTGAAGACAGGAGGTAAGTTGAAATAAGATATGTTGACTTCAGCTACGGTATTCTCATAGCTGAAGTTGCGTATCTTACATCGACCTCCCCACCCCAGTGTAGATCAGGCCTCAGCTGTTTGCAGCGTCCCCAGGAAGGCTTCCTGGTGGCAGATTAGCATCTTCTAAGACCTATTGTTCTCCCTAATGGCCCTTCCCAACCAGCCATCTAGACGGATTGCATTCTGCCTAGTGAGCGTTCCCCAAGTGTAAACACATTTGTAATAGATTCATAGACAATATTCCTAACTTTAGATACAAAAACTATACATGCATACAAATAGGATAATCATATTCAGTAAATCATAACCTTTTCAATGATATCTCATATGCCTTCTCTTGCATAAAATACATCATAGTTATGCCACAGTCATATCATAACAATATCTTTATGAAGACTATGGGGCCGTAGTGTCACAATACCTATGAACAGAGTTTGACTTCTGTTCCCTTTCAGTCACTGTTTCTGCTCTCTAAATGCCTTTTAAAACTTGTCACTGAAGGGCTGCTGATACATGGACAGAGAATGTGGTCAAAGCTTACGTAGTTTAATATAAATATTTTCAAATGGGGTTGTGCTTATATGTAATATACACTCGCCAGTAGGACTGGGGGCTTATAACTACCCCTTCTTGGGTAACTATAGTATGGTATATAGGGACAAGTACAATTTTCTGTATAAAATGGAGAAAACAAACCTGCTGGCAGTCTCTAGCTATATTCAGGTGACTGGAAATCCTTTTTAATTTAGATCCTTTCAATTACATTTTAATATTACATTAATATTTGGAGGGGCAAAGCCAGCATGAGAAGAAGGCAAATATGTGTTTCTGCAGCTTCTTAAGTGCTACTGAAATTTGTCTAATGTAAAATATCTGTTGACAAGGGAACTGGATGACTCGGGGTGTGGTAATGGTTTGTACAGCATTTCATCTCCAGGTCATTAACATCTGAAAGCTATTGGGTGACCTATCTAAAATGAATTGTCAATCTCTGGTATCAGATTCCTAGTGTGCACATGTCTACACTACAAAACTCACCATGGTTACTACCATTTGTACTGATTGCCACCTTTTCGGCAATGTCATTTAATGCACTCAGAAACTGAACTATTCTTCAGGGCTCTCCAATACAGAGTTAGTACACATTGGTGGGGTTATGCAGAAAAACTTGCATAGTCACTGTCTCTGTTGTACCTGCCATATGGATAAATAAAAGATCTCCATTTTCAAAGAAGTAATTCAGCACCTTTCTTAGACATTATGCATAAAATCCTTTTGGCCCAAATAAAAGCTTGAGAGATGCTGATAGAATCTATAGGATTCTGCATATAGGCTACATGATGTGTGAGTGAGTGAGGGACAGAGCAGGATATGCACTGGGGTTGATATAGAAATGAGACACAGACTTGCTGAAAGCCTCTGGGTAAGGTTAAAACAAGGTTATGTCATGGTAAAGGTCTACTACAGACCACCTAACCAGGAAGTAGAGGTGGATGGGGCTTTTTATGAACAACTAACAAAACACAGGATTTGGTGGTGATGGGGAATTTCAACTGCCCAGACATCTGCTGGGAAAATCACACAGATTATCCAACAAGTTCTTGGGAAGTTTTTGAGACAATTTTTTTATGTCAGAAGGTGGAGACAGCTACAAGGGGAGAGACTGTTCTAGATTTTATTTTGACAAAGAGGATAAAAATCATTGAGAATTTGAAAGGGGAAGGTAGCTTGGGTGAAAGTGATTATAAAATGGTAGATTTCATGATTCTAGGGAATGGAAGGAGGGAAAACAGTACAATAAAGATAATGGATTTCAAGAAGGCAGAATTTAGCAAACTCAGGGAGTTGGTAGGTAAGATTCCATGAAAAGCAAATCTAAGGGGGAAAACAGTTCAAGAGAGTTGGCAGTTTTTCAAAGAGACGTTGTTAAGGTCACCAGAGAAAACTGTCTCACTGTGTAGGAAAGATAGGAAGTATCAGCAAGAGATGGCTTAACTAGGTGAGCCAAGTATGGCTTAACCAGGAGATGTTCAATGATCTGAAATATTTTTCAGTCCCACAAAAAGTGGAAACTAGGTGAAATTACAAAGGATGAATATTAACAAATAACACAAGTATGTATGGACAAAATTAGAAAGGCCAAGGCAAAAAACTAGATTAAATTAGCTAGAGACATAAAGCGTAACAAGAAAACATTCTAAAATACATTAGAAGCAAGACAAAAGACCAAGGACAGGGTAGGCCTGTTACTCAATTAGGGGAGAAAAACAATAACAGAAAATGTGGAAATGGCAGAAGTGCTAAATGACATTTTTGTTTCAGTTTTCACCGAAAAGGTTAGTAGTGATTGGATGTCTAACATGGAGAATGCCAGTGAAAATGAGAGAGGATTAGAGGTTAAAATAGGGAAAGAACAAGTCAAAAATTACTTAGATAAGTTAGATGTCTTTAAGTCACCAGGCCCTGATGAAATACATCCTAGAATACTTAAGGAGCTGACTGAGGAGATATCTTAGCCATTAGCAATTATCTTCAAAAAGTCATGGAAGATGAGAGAGATTCCAGAGGACTGGAAAAGGGCAAATATAGTGCCAATCTATAAGAAGGGAAATAAGGACACCTGGGGAATTACAGAGCAGTACCTGGAACAATAATGGAGCAAATAATTAAGCAATCAATTTGAAAACACCTGCAAGATAATGTGATAAGTAACAGTCAGAATGGATTTGTCAAGAACAGAACATGTGAAACCAAACTAATAGCTTTCTTTGACAGGGGAACAAGTCTTGTGGATGGGGGGAATTGGTAGATGTGGTATATCTTGACTTTATTAAGGCTTTTGATACTATCTCGCATGACTTTCTCATAAACAAACTAGGGAAATACAACCTACATAGAGCTACTATAAGGTGGGTGCATAGCTGGTTCTAAAACTGTTCCCAGAGAGTAGTTATCAGTGGTTCACAATCAAGCTGGACAAGTATATTGATTGGAGTCCTGCAGGGATCAGTTCTGATTCTGGTGCTGTTCAATATCTTTATCAGTGATTTAGATAATGGCATAGAGAGTACACTTATAACATTTGCAGATGACACCAAGCTGGGAGGATAGGTCCATCAATAGCTATTATCCAGCATGGGCAGGGATGGTGTCCCTAGCTTCTTGTTTGCCAAAAGCTGGAAATGGGCAACAAGGGATGGATTACTTGATGATTACCTGTTCTGTTCATTCCCTCTGAAGCACTTGGCTTGGCCACTGTCAGAAGAGAGGATAGTGGGCTAGATGGATCTTTGATCTAACCAAGTGTGGCCATTCTGATGTTCTTAAGTGCTTTGGAGGATAGGATAAAAAGTCAAAATGATCTGGACAAACTGGAGAAATGGTCTGAAGTAAAGAGGATGGAATTCAGTAACGACAAGTGCAAAGTACTACACTTAGCAAAGAACAGTCAGTTGCAAACATACAAAATGAGAAATGATTAAGTAGGAAGGAGTATTGCAGAAAGGGATCTAGGGTCATAGTGGATCACAAGCTAAATATGAGTGTGCAGTGTAACACTGTTGCAAAAAAAGCCAACATCATTCTGGGATGTATTAGCAGGAGTGTTGTAAGCAATACACAAGAAGAAATTCTTCCAGTTCTTATTAGGCCTCAGCTGGAGTATTGTGTCCAGTTCTGGGTGCCATATTTCAGGAAAGATGTGGACAAATTGGAGAGAGTCCAGAGAAGAGCAACAAAAATGATTAAAGGTCAGAAAACATGACCTATGAGGGAAAATTCAAAAAATTGGAGTGAATAGTATTTAATCTGGAGAAGAGAAGACTGAGAGGGGGGACATAACAGTTTCAAGTACACAAAATGTTACAAGGAGAAGGGAGAAAAATTATTCTCATTAACCTCTGAGGATAGTACAAGAAGCAATAGGCTTAAATTGCAGCAAGCATGGTTTAGGTTGGATATAAGGAAAAACTTCCTTGCAGGATGGTTAACCACTGGAATAAATTGCCTAGGGACATTGTGGAATCTCCTTCATTGGAGATTTTTATGAGCAGCTTAGATGAACACCTGTCACGGATGGTCTAGATCAGGGGTAGGCAATGTATGGTATGTGTGTCAAAGGCGGCACACGAGCTGATTTTCAGTGGCACACACAATGCCCAGGTCCTGGCCACCAGTCCAGGAGGCTCTGCATTTTCATTTAATTTTAAAGTAAGTTTCTTAAACATTTTAAAAACTGTATTTACTTTAAATACAATAATAGTTTAGTTATATATTATAGATTGTAGAAAAAGACCATATAAAAATGTTTAAATTTATTACTGGCACGTGAAACCTTAAATTAGAGTGAAAAAATGAAGACTCGGCACGGCACTTCTGAAAGGTTGCCAACCCCTGGTCTAGATAATACTTAGCCCTGCCCTGAGTGTGGGAATCTGGGCTAGAAGACCTCTCAAAGTTGCTTCAAGTCCTATGATTCTATGATCATGTAGAGAGAGGCTATGAAATATGGCAACCAAAGTTCAGGGAGAACTGTACTTGAAAAAATTTCTGATCTAAAAGACTGAAGGCCTGTTTCACCAGTGCATTACTCCCTGAAATCAGTGGAGTTAAATGGTGTAAAACTTGAGTAACATAGTGATGAGTCAGGCCCAAAGGACAGTAGCAGCCACAAGAAAAGCAAAGGCAATACGTTACATAAAAATCACCCTGTATGCTATCTTTTCCAGATTTCGGCCAATGCACACAGGCCAAAAAAAACCCTTTTAATGAAGAAAATACTGAAACAGCCAAGACTTTTCTTAGGAACATTCATGGTCAGATATACAGTATTAGTAAGTATAATGTATTCCGGGGGGTTGTGTCATGCCAAATGACTTTTACCAAGTCACATGCCTGACTGCAGCACAATTCTTCTTTGCCCTTGGTTCCAAGCTTTATTGTTTAAAAGTCATACCTACCTTTATGAACTTAACCTGTAGTGCCTATATTTTAAACTCCTCTGCATTTATCATAATGAGAAAAGTGTCATCTCCAAGTTCAACTTTTTCTCGTATTCCATGGTCAAAAGGGCCAGAAATACTTATCACAACACGTCTTTATAACAGTTGTTACTCTTCACCTTCTCTTAACACTTCAGTTTCCACTCGTTTTAGATAAGTACTAAAATATGAATAATTGTGACAGAAAAAAGAGTATAAGAAGCTGTGGCATCCTCAATCTCTAGCTCAGGATAGGTGGAAATTTACATGGCAGAGGTACTATGCCATGGGACAGAATCAAATTTTACCTCAAACTTCTTCATTGTGAGAGCCACATTTGTCTCATTTGGGCTATCTCCCTTTGCAACATGGATATTGAATAATATCTCTGCAGCAAGTGCACCAATTATATATGTAGATAAGTGACTTTTGGGGAAGTATTTAATGTATGTTTAGCTGTTTAAATGCAATACAGCTCCTGGAAATAAGGAGAAGCCAGTATGATGTGAGCAGCCAGCTCTCTGTGGAGCCTAGCTTGAGAATCTTTGGCCTAGACACATTGCAGAAGATAGATAACACTTACAGTGCGCATCACTAAAATATCAACATTTGCTAGACTATGGTAATTATATTGTCTGCAATATAACCTATTCTTGAAATGGTATATACTGTGGTAAAGGTCAAGACTGCAACTCAGCGAGTGTTCATTTATGTGTGACAATCCCTGTATCTAGCACTCTATTCTAGTCAAGATTTCTCAGTGATAGTACAGGGAAGTGTAAATGAGACCCCCTTGTGCCAGCTTGCCAACCTGTATCCCAGCAGCTATTCACTCCTGCCTTAGGATTTTCTGCTGTGGGAGGATGTGTTTACTTTGTTGTGTGGGATGTTTTGACTCTGTAAATCCTTTGCCAGCCTTGTTCTTTTGTGTGTGTGTGTGTGTGTGTGTGTGTGTGTGTGTGTGTGTGTGTGTGTGTGTGTGTGTGTGTGTGTGTGTGTGTGTGTGTGTGTGTGTGTGTGTGTGTGTGTGTGTGTGTGTGTGTGTGAAATTGATTTCCTAGCCCTCTCTACTACCAGTGAAGAGGAGGTTGTGGCTGCTTCCTGATGCTACAACTTCTCCTGACAGATTTTCTGTTGTTAGGGCCTCCCTCTGGGTTAATGTCAGAAAAAGCTGGCTTAGACACTGGCTGAACCTGACCCTGACCCTACATGTAATAAAGTACTGTGCAAAATCTATTTATTTTATCTAGTGGTTACAGTAGGGACATCTGGGTCCTAATGGTTTCCCTGGTTTGCTATGTTATCTTAGGGAAGTGACTTCTTCTCTCTGTGCCTTAATTATCTCATCTATAAAAGAAAGCTCGCAATGCCTAAGTAAATGAAGACATCATGTAATAACAATTTATAAATACCCATTTTGTATGTAAGGGATATTTTATAAGTAAAGTTACCTTTTCATTTGTGTTTTGCTACTCTCTGACCTGCAACCTCTCTCTTGAATCTGAATATGGTAGGTTGTCTCCTATCTTAAAAGGATATGTTATCTGATGTAGTCAGGAAGAATTAGTTCAAAAATTGGTTCAGAACCTTCATATTTCTCAACAGAACCATTGTGCAGGTTAGAAAAAGTTGAATTAGCCCCTCTGACCCAGAACCAACCATCCATCATCCCCCACTCAATACCAACTGAAGCAGTTTTCTTCATAGTAGCTCATGTACCTTCTACCATCCTCTGGTAGGTTACCTTCAGGGGAAGACTCTGGCATATTTATTAGGGCTGTTGATTAATTTCAGTTAACTCACGTGATTAATTTTTTAAAATCGTGATTAAAGAAATTAATCATAATTAATCAGAGTTTTAATCACACTTTTAAACAATAGAATACCAATTGAAATGTATTAAATATTTTTGGATTTTTTTCCTACATTTTCAAATATATAGATTCCAGTTACAACACATACAAAGTGTACAGTGCTCACTTTATTATTTTTATTACAAATATTTGCACTGTAAAAATTATAAACAAAAGAAATACTATTTTTCAATTCACTCATACAAACACAGTAGTGCAATCTCTTTATCCTGAAAATACAACTTACAAATGTAAATTTTTTTTGGTTACATAACTGCATTCAAAAACAAAACAATGTAAAACTTTAGAGCCTACAAGTCCACTCAGTCCTACTTCTTCTTTAATCAATTACTAAGAAAAACAAATTTGTTTACATTTATAGAAGATATGTTGCTCGCTTCTTATTTACAATGTCACCAGAAAGTGAGAACAGGCGTTCACATGGCACTTTTATAGCCAGCCAAGATATTTACATGCCAGGTATGCTAAACATTCATGTGCCCCTTCATCCTTAGGCCACCATTCCAGGGGACATGCTTCCATGCTGATGATACTCGTTAAAAAAATAATGTGTTAAATAATTTGTGACTGAACTCCTGTGAGGAGAATTGTCTGTCTCTGGTTCTGTTTTACCCGCATTCTGCCATATATTTCATGTTATAGCAATCTCAGATGATGACCCAGCACATGCTGTTCATTTTAAGAACACTTTCACTACAGATTTGACAAAACGCAAAGAAGGTACCAATGTGAGATTTCTAAAGATAGTGACAGCACACGACCAAAGGTTTAAGAATCTGAAGTACCTTCCAAAACCTGAGAGAGATGAGGGGTGGATCGTGCTTTCAGAAGTCTTAAAAGAGCAATTTTCTGATGCGGAAACTACAGAACTCAAACCACTAAAAAGGGAAATCAACCTTCTGTTGGTGGCATCTGACTCAGATTATGAAAATGAACATGCGTTGGTCCACACTGCTTTGAATTATTATTGAGCAGAGCTCGTCACCAGCATGGACTCATATCCTCTGAAATTGTAGTTGAAGCATAAAGGGACATGTGAATCTTTAGCACATCTGGCATGTAAATATCTTGCGACTCTGGCTACAACAGTTCCATGCAAACGCCAGTTCTGACCTTCAGGTGATTTTGTAAATAAGAAATGTGCAGCATTATATCCTGCAAATGTAAACAAAATTGTTTGTCTTAGCCATTGGCTGAACAAGAAGAAGGACTGAGTGGGCTTATAGGCTCTAATGTTTTACATTGTTTTGTTTTTGAATGCCATTATTTTTTGTACATAATTCTACATTTGTAAATTCAACTTTCATGATAGATTGCACTACAGTACTTGTATTAGGCGAATTGAAAAATATTTTTTTAAAGTATAAATATTTGTAATAAAAATAATATAAAATGAGCACTGTACAGTTTGTATTCTGTGTTGTAATTTAAATAAATATATTTGAAAATGTAGAAAACATCCAAAATATTTAAATAAATGGTATTCTATTTAATTTTTAATCATGTGATTAATTTTTTTAATTGCTTGACAGCCCTTTATACTCCAGTTTCAGGTCTCTGTCCGAGAGGTAATGCCTTCATTGAGTCCTGCTGATGTCTGCAATCCTCCCTCCATTCCCTAAGAACCAAGAATTTAACTGGAAAAGATCTCATGGACCCAGGTTTTTAGAATTCTCTGCTGCATTTTGAGAGGAAAACCCACAAGGTGCTCTTTCAATTTCATAAAATTACAAGATTATTGAGACCCAGCAATGGGGTTTGTACACCAGACGAGTGATGGGGTTTAAGGGAAGGCTTCTGACTGTTCCATTAACATAAGAGTGATGCCCATTTTTCGCATTGCAGTGGGTGACCAATTGCAAAGACCTAACCTTGGATGAAGGAAGTAGGTTCTAAGGTATCCCCTGAAAGAAAGGAAAACCCACAAGACGGAAGAAGCAGGGCTCTAGGTCCCCACAACAAGACAGTTCTGTGGATGGGAGACCTCAAAGTTTCACTTTATAACAGTCAAATAATCATCTAAACTTTTGGGTGACTGGATAAAAGATTTTATTTATTATTTTCCTGTTGCAGTTTGATGCACTGTGATATGTCTGCTTCTTTGGTAAATAACATCAGAGATGATAAAATAAATGATGAAAAATAAGTCTTTTCTGACCGCCTGTTATACTGAAAATTACTTTCCCCCCTTCTCTTGAAACAATGTACAGTGTTATCTTGATGCCACATGGAGGGGCAGCAGCAGGTGGAATATGATAAACATGGCTGAGAACATGGCTAATTTCATTCTTTAATTTAGGTTTAGTTGAGACCCCTTATTGTGGAAACTGGCACACCCAGTGAGTAATCAGGGAAAGATGGTTTACCGTTCAGTTTATATCAGTATGGCTTATGCTGAGTAAATGTTAGGTGTGCAGAGTATCGTCTAATTGTCTAGTTTTCGCTACAGGAGACTATATCCCTGTTAGGTGAACTCTGTGCCAGCCCAGCAATGGCTTGAACCTAACCTAGGGAATAAATACACATGAAATTGAATAATTTCACAGAACCCAGAGCTTTTGACAATCAAATGGTTAACCCTTTCACAGACCTGTTTCTGCAGAATTAAATGAATGAGGGTATTGTAATGTAAAGAATATATGTTGGCTGAAGGACACCATGAGAGAGATTAGTGGGGGATATTAGTGATGAAATTTTAAAGTCTGAGTGAAAAGATATTCAGTTGAATTCAATGATAAATGACAGTGAATGGACGAGAGGGATATTTCCGCGATGAACTGTATTTTCCTAAAGAAAAATACTTGTGAGATCAGATTTTTAAAGAAGGAATATTCGTTTTTTTATTATTATTGAAAAGGTTAGATTTATCATTTTTGTGAGCTTTGTTCTACTGAATGTAATAAAAATTGACATGAAGTGTTTTAAATTTGTTGATAATTCCATAGTATTCTGACTCACTTTATCTGAATATCTTAAAATTCAATTTCACTTGCAGAAGGTACTCAAATATTATCCTGCTATATAGGCTACAAAAGGCTAGTAAATCCATAGATGTTCATGACCACTCATGCAGAAATGAAATATTTAACTACAGGGGTATCTTGTATTTGGGAAGTTATTTGCTGACATTTCATTCTTTGATCCTTGTAGTCCATACAAAATGATTTGCACACAGGAAATACAAGTAAATGCTTTACAAATTGACTCTTTGAATATTTTTGAATACTACTAATAAATTTTATTAACTGCTTTCTTCTCTGAAATGATAAAAAATATTTATCAAGTAAAAGCACATTGCATTTATTAATCCTCTTAAAGGATTCCTCAGTTTTCCTCAACAAAAACAATAAGATGATATGGGTGAACATTTTTATAACAAGACATTCAAAAGCTGATGTGTATTAATTATAGCTATTAATTTAAATTTTGTTAAAAGAAAGATTAATTATAATGCTGTTATTATGAAACGCCCCCTCCATAACTTTTAACTAAGTATATACATTCAGAGACTAGTCACTGATTTTTATTTAGTTTGAGCAGTTACTAATATAGAAATCTTACTAATCTTCCTGCTTTAACATTTAAAACAAACTATGTGCTATACATTTCATAGAGTAAAAATGCAGCCTCATGTCATTCTAAATCACATTAAGGATCCGTTGAAGTTGGGGGGTGGATGTCGAACTGTCAGGTTTTAGAAAGAGTTGAAAAGCTTGATATCAGATTTTCAGCCTACAAATTCAGATGGAAGAATTTAATCAGCCACTTTCCGTGTGCTTCATTGACTATCAGAAGTTCTGTCTGTCATACAGATGTGGATGTTTGATGTGTGTGTCCCAGCTCTACCTAATTGGATAACTATGGAACCAGTATTACAATACAGTAGCCAGAACTGTATACTGGACAACAACCAAATTTGTGACTGGAAGATGTATATTTTTTCAGCATATTTTCTATGTCAACATAAAGGTAAGTATAGCACTCAAATGGCATTATGACTGGATTGCATTTTAGTATCAATATGATTATCACATGAGTGACATGATCTGTGGTACAGAGACAATGCTTTTTTTGAAAGCATATAATAATTGTCCCATTTATCAAAGTAGCCATTGCTTTGATTATGTGAGCCCTGAAATGAATGACAAATATAATGGCTCTCAGAAAACTTGTAAGAAGTTAGTCTGACAATCTGGAAAAAAAAATGTATATACTGGAGTGAGGACTACATTTTGTTTTCAGTTACTCCCTTGTGGATTACCAGGGTGTATATTTAGTCACTTTCACAGATTGGGAATGAGATCATTGCAAATGTTACCACCATAAAGCACCTTCTGAGCCTGCCCCATGTACAGTATATGGGCTATGACATCATCCAATTTGGCATCATACTGTCCTTTACTATACTTTCAATAGTATTAGCATCATGGTTACAGTGTTCATTTTCTTGCCATTCTCACTGAATAAGATGGTTCATGATTGGAGCAGACACTTCAGCAAGACCTGTGAGTTGACAGAGCAAGTTGAATTGTAACATGCATGTTGCACACACTATCTTGGTAAAATGCCTGTAACATCCGTGGTCAGTGATGTTGCTAATATCCATAGCCTCATTCCACTGTGCACACCATTTTACCTCAGTTGAGTTGTTCACATTAGAATAAAGCCCATGCAGAGTGGCTCTTAGTGGAAGAGCAATGAAATTTTGAATAATTTGCTGGAGGGCTTAAAATATCTTGGTAAACTAAGATGACTGGTTTTAAAGTCTCCTGATCCTGTTCTCAGTGCTGTAGTTTTATGATTAATTTAAAGTGGAATAATTTTGGACACAGTAGGGAGTCATATGACTGGTATCGACTTAATGTACCCCCTCCTTATACAACTGTGACAGTGAGTTGAAAGGACTCCAGGAAGGCGCCTAGTACTTAGTAATAAAAAGTGCTATGACAATTGTCCATAGGTTGGGATAATGCAGCTCAATTCATGTCAAGTCCCCAGAGAGGTCACTTAGTCTTGTTTCTTTCAGATGCTGAGCGTACTGTCACAATCCATACCTGTGTTGCCTCGTGGTCAGACTACTGCAATGTGCTCAATATGGTATTTACTTTAAGTCAACCTGGAAAATAAAGCAGGTGTAGAATGCAACAACTCACAGGAAGTGGAGTATATCAATGCCCTATGGTCAGCACTGGGTGCTTATTGATTTCTGGGTGGAATTTAAGGTTTTTGGTTTTGATCTATAAAATCCTTCCTGTTTGTAAGGGTGTCTCTCTCTCCCCATGGCATAATGCCAAAGCTGCAATCAATAGAAGTGCTTAAGCTGGAGTTCCCTGGTATAAAAGTGGGAACTGGTTGCTAGGTGTTCTCCAGGAGGGCCTGAATTGGTTAACCATGAGGGCACACTGCAAGACCCATCTCTTTAGTTGGGCTTGGGAGAATGTGAGATGCAATGTGGGATGGTGCTTGTTAGTGTGGTGGAGTAGTGTCAAGGTATTATTTGGATTTGTTATCATTGGTTAATTATTTTCTGGTGTGGGGGAAGCAGCTAAGGGGTTCTGTTTTGTTTTATATGTTGTCCTGTAGATTTAAATATATGTCAAAGGCAGATAGTCTCATGACAGACATTCCCCTTTCCCCTCTTTTAGTTGTAAATATAAAGGAATTCACTGGAAATCTATAACATTCTAGACTCTTAACTGTATTGTCACTTGATAAAAATTGTGTGTGCCACATCTAAGATCAGTGTCAATGGTACTGTACAATATGTTGTCTCACAAGATGCTGGTGTGCAGCCCTCCCAAAATACAGATATATTTAGGCTGCCTAATAACTGAAATATATTACCCCCTCAATAGCTTTAAAATGCTTCTCTCTCTAGAAAACATATCCTCAGCCTCCAACAGATTATAACAGTTTTAAGGTTTCTCACATCTGGGGAACAAAGTTTGTTGAATGTATTTATTTAATATCTCATCCACCATGAGGATACAACAATGGCAGAGGGTTGGGTTTTATACCCAACATTTTTAAAAAAATTAAAATAAGTGCTTAATGCCACTTTAATCATGCATGACAGTAGAGAAAGGTATGGAAGGGCCATATATAGTAGTAATCTAGAAAGATTTACTTTATTAGGACAGAAATGTTTAAGCTTAGCTTGACAAGGGGAGTGAAGAAATCAGGTTGAAGCATAGTTAGAAAAGGAGATATTGTCACAGTTAAATTCTTCACCTAGAAAACATATTTAGATGTTTTAATTAAGAAAATAGCACAAATACTAGAGTACTTGAGTCGTTTTAGGTTTGTAGATGACATGGTAATTTCTGCTGAAAGCCTTAAAGATCTTGAAACCATAAAAGGAGAACTCAGCATGAAAAAACAAAAATAGTAGATTCAAGATAAATATGCAGGAGGCAAAAATTGGTTTAGTAGATAATGTAAATAAATAAGAGAACAAAATAGAAATATTGTACAGTTACATATACATATGATATGCATCTAATTATTGGCAGGGTTAGTAGCATAGCTTATTAGTAAAGTGGCTTGACATTTCCCTCGAAAAGATAGAATTTTCATTTGCTTATAACTTTGCCCAATTTTAACTATCTAGGCTTGAAATTTTCCATGCTGGTTGTCAGCCTCGGGCTGAATTTTTTGGAAAATTTTTAAAAATGGTTCAACCATTTCAGAGAATGAGGCTAGAGAAAAATAGATTTGATTTGTCCATGTTAAAAAATTCTGGTGACTTTTCTTTTTAAAGCTCTAGCACCTCCATGCTTTAAAGGAGGGACTTGACATTTGGTATGGCCTTTGTGTCAGGGATGTGCCTTTCACTGTTCCTGTGAAAATGCACCCAAATGTGGCCAAATTATAAACCTTGGAAAAATAAGTGTGCACATGCTCAGTAGAGATGTGGTAGATCTATGAAGGCTCCATGCACACTGGACATGATCCAGCTGGAGCCAAACAGGGCTTTCCCAGTAATTGGACCTCTGGGCTTCTTCAGGTGAGGCCGGTGCCAGGCACTTGAACTCTGAATAGGGAGCCTGTCACTCCTGTGTTCTCATGTCCCCCCCATTCTGGGCTTATGCAACCTGGAGGAAGACATTGCCTGGGGGGAGAAGCGGACTGGGAGCTGAAGTCAGGGGAGACCTGTGCAACCTTAATTTGACCCCTTTGTGCAATATATTATGAAACAGTCTCTAATTTCAAGCACAGGCAACCTTAATTCTGATGGTTCCTAATTTACAAGTGTTTGACTTTGCAATCTTAATAATGTTATTTTAATGCCTTTTTTGTGTGTGTGCAATTTTGTAGGTTTTTAAAAATGCATCTCAGACAAGAAAAGCTCCACCATGTGGCATCATATTGACATCCTCATGGGTCAGTGGGCTTTGATGCTTTAGATCCACTGCACAGACCTTTGACACTTGAGCCAACACAGTAAGTGATGATAATAGCAGGTTGCCATTTCTATGTAGACAAGCATTACAAAGGGTTGTGACACATGCTTTGCCGTTGCTTGTTACAGAGAGTTGCTGACAGCAGAGGAATGGTGAGACTCAGGAATGTTGGGTTTCATTTCAGATTGTGACGGAGAGCATGTTCTAGTGATCAGAGACCCTTCTGCCCCATTCCCTATAATCTGCCCCTGTTCCAGTCCTGTCTCTTCCCCATACCTAGCTCCTCATCCCAATCCCTTCTTCTCACATAGCTAGTGTAGCATTGGTAGCACGTGGGGTTCCCCGGACTAGCTGTCTGAGTACGTACCTGTCCAGACCCCTTGCGTACTCACCTGGAGGCCTAGCCTGAGCTGCTGCCTGTGCTACCCTGGCTACACTGCTATTTTTAGGTACATCTGTGTGAGCTGGGTATCATATCTCTCAGATCAAATGTAGACATAACCTTTTGCCTCCTAGGAGAGTGCCTAACCACTTTGCTAGCTTGTCTCTTTCAGTCTCTCCTTCCGAAGCTGTTCAGTTTGTATAATAAAATATTCACTGGACCAGAGACAGAGTGAGTAATTCTGTAGCCTAGTGATAAGGGCACTCTCCTGGGAGGTGGGAGAGCTAAATTCACATCCCTGCTCTATAGAGGGGGATTTAAACCTGGCTGAGTGCTCTAACTATTGGGATAACGGTTACATAGGGGGCACCTTCTTTGGATCCTGCTGGGGCTTGGGCATGACTTAGGTGCCACGCTGCAGGGTAGTGTCAGGATTTAAGCGAGTGTGTGTGTCCCCAACCACTGAAATTGTACATGCTCTGGGGACTTTACCAGCGAAAGTGTAGATGCCTACGATTTTTAAGTACCTGCTGGATTAGGTGACATATGAGAAGAGATTTTGTGAATTTCATCGATGCCTAAATAATGGATTTATGTGCTTAAAGTGGCAGTTAGGCACCTAAATCCCTTTTATGAATCACACCCATTGCAGAAGAGCCAAGAATTGAACCTTGTACCTGGATCTTCCAAATTCTAGTGTAGTGCCTCAATCACAAAGTCATCTATCCTTTTGTAAAGCAATGTGAGGGTGGATGCCGTAATTAAATGTAGCGCTCTAAAAGGGTGGAAAAACTCCATTTTTCAAACTCCTAATAACTTTGTATTCAGATACCAATATACTTTTACCACTTTTTAGCATCCTGCTACTCAAGTAAAGATAGAGAAGGGTAATCAGCAGAAAATGTTAGTTGTAGTGGGTTACAAGTATGACAAAGTTCCTCCTCTACATTGGTGGGTCCTGCGTTATTGGCAGATTTGCTCACCTCAGTGATCTTTCCCTCTAGTGGAACACATAGTCTGGGTCAACTCCTTCTGTGTCTGATCAGGAGTTGGGAGGTTCGGGGGGAACCCAGGCCTGCCCTCTACTCCGGGTTCCAGCCCAGGGCCCTGTGGATCGCAGCTGTCTATAGTGCCTCCTGTAACAGCTGCATGACAGCTACAACTCCCTGGGCTACTTCCCCATGGCCTCCTTCAAACACCTTCTTTATCCTCACCACATGACCTTCCTCCTGGTGTCTGATAATGCTTGTACTCCTTAGTCCTCCAGCAGCTTCACTCTCAGCTCCTCGTTCCTCTTGCTCCCAGCTCCTCACATGCATGCCACAAACTGAAGTGAGCTCCTTTTTAAACCCAGATGCCCTGATTAGCCTGCCTTGGTTGGCTGCAGGTGTTCTAATCAGCCTGTCTGCCTTAATTGGTTCTGGCAGATTCCTGATTACTCTAGTGCAGCCCCTGCTCTGGTCCCTCAGGGAGCAGAAGCCTGCTTCTCCTGGGGCTAGTAGTAGCTTTCCCTTTGACCGCTCTGCTGTAGAGGAAGGAGGGAGAGGGCTGCTGCTACTACTGCTGTTCCTGCTGGGCACTGGGCCCTCGCTGCTGCTGCTGCTGCTGCTGCTCCCCTGGCTGGGCTAGACACCACCACCCACCCCTCTCTCTGCTATCTGCTTACTGGCTGGCTAGTAGATTCCACCCCCCCGCCCTTGGTTGCTGCTGTTACTCCATCTACAGCCCTGGGGGGAGGGGAAGTGCTGGCCTGCTTCCCAGAGAGAGAGGGAGTGAGGGACCCTGTCCCTTGTTGCTGAGGACACCACCATCTGAGCGGGGTCCCTCCTGCCTGGACACCAGACCACTGCCACCTGGAGCTGCTGGGGCAACTGTGGCTGCTGCTAGGGAGCTGTTGGTGCCCGGAGGAGGAGAGGAAGGTGAAGAGGACCACCCACTGCTGGAGACCACGTGAAGACCACTGTGGAGGGGGCTTTTCTGGACTGAGTCTTTTTCGAACTGTGCTCTTGTGGTGGGGGTTGGACTGTGTCTGCTGGGACACTGGGGGTGTGGTGTGGAGCCTGCCCCCGGTCCATCCGTGTCCCCCTTTGCCCCCACCACCATCGTTGCCCCCTCCACTGCCCCCGCTGGCTGTTTTCCTTCTGCTTCGACCTCCTGCCTTTGGGACTGAGCTGCTCGCCTGGCTCACCACGCCCACTTCCATCATTTGGGCCTGCAGCAGCAGCAGCCAACCATTGACTTTTTGGCACAAGTGCCTGTGGGCACACCATCTCCCCACTTCCCCTGGACTGACCCCCTCCACTTTGCCACATTTGTCTGCCCCACCCATTTCCCTCTGTGGCCCTGATAGTTCTGCCCCAGCCCTGCAGCTGTCCCCGTGGTCCCTCTACTGCATTCCCAGCTCGCCCTTCCCCCCCCCCCGTGCTCCCCCAGCCCTGATCGGTCCCCCCCCCTCGTGCGCCCATGCCCCTTCCCAGGCGCTTGTGCCCTTCCCCATTTGGTTTCCCCTTGTTCACTGCACTCCCCCCTCTGCCGTTGTCCCCCCGATCCCCTACTGCAACTAGAGGAGCCGGAACTCCCCTCTGTGCTGGTGCCCTGAAACCCTCCCACCCTTAGGTCCTTGGTTGCTCCCCACGCCCCTTTAGCCTTCCCTTTCTGATGCCCTCCTCCCCTGCCTGCAGCCTAGCGGGGAGGAGTGGCCGCCTCCTCTCCTTTCCCTCCCCTCGCTATTTATCCCCCTTCCCGCTCTCGTTATGGCGGGGGACGCGGCGGGGGAGACCCCTCGTGTTGCTCCCACTGCCCCTCCTCCACCTGCCCCCGTGTTCCCTGCCCAAGCCTCTACCTCATCCGCCGCTGCTGATCCACCTACCACCGCCCCTGCTGGGGCACCGGCGGCGGCGAGTACTGGGGAGACCTCCATTGCTGCCACATCTCTCACCCCTTCTGATTCGGGGGGAGCCCCCCAGCCGGTGGGAAGGGTAAGGGTCCCGCTAAAAAGGTCAGGCCCTCCATGGCGGAGACTGCCCCTGCTGCCGCAGCCCCGCTACCAGCTGCGGCATCCCTCCCCGCTATTCCCTCCACCAGCTCTGCAGGTGTCCCTCCCCCGGCCCCCAGGGCGTACGCCCAGGTGGTGGCGGCCCCCCCGCCTGCCGCTGCTCCTCCGACCGCCGCTTCTGCCAACATCTACAGCGGCCGGGGCCCCTTTCCCACTTTGACCAGGAAGCACTGCGTCCGTTGCCTCCTGGTGCCCGCCTCACCCCATGTGGAGACCTACGTGCGGGCGTTGGCGAGGGCGGTGGGGCCCATGGCCATCGTGGCAGCCTCCAAAATGTACGGGAAGGTGGTCTTCTTCCTGGCATCGGAAGCCGACGCCCAGGAGGCAGTAGAGACAGGCCTGGCGGTGGTGGGGTGTTCATCCCCCTGGAGCTGTTGGAAGACCTGGGGGTCCGCTTAATCTTGACCTCCGTCCCTCCCTTCCTGCCCAATGCCGCCCTGCTGCCCGCCCTTTCTGCCCTGGGATGCCCCATCTCCATCATCAGCCCTCTCCCTTTGGGCTGCAAGGACCCCACACTCCGTCATGTTCTCTCGTTCCGCCAGCAAGTGCAGCTTCAACTGCCGCCGGCGGTGCATGGCGGAGAGGCGCTCGAGGGGTCCTTTCTGGTCCCCTACCAGGGAGCCCACTACCGGGTGCATTACTCAACGGGGGAGGCCCAGTGCTACCTCTGCCGGGCGATGGGGCACATCTGGAGGGACTTCCCCTTGGCCCAGCACGGAGGAGCGTCCGGGACCCCCGAGCTCCGGCAAGGCGCTGGCCCTGTCATCGCCGGTCCCGCTGGCTGCCCGGCACCCAAAGCTGCCCCTCCTCCTTCTCAGTCCACCTCTGTGGAGGAGGGTGCGGCGAAGATACCGCCGGCCGTGGGAGAGTGCTCGTCCCAGGGGGAATCCTCCCTCGTTTCTGCTGTCCCACCACTGCCTCCCCAAGTCCCTGAGCCATTGCTCTTGCCCCCCGAGCCGACCCCTGTTAGCCAGCCCCCGGATGATGCCATGGAGGGCTGGTCCTTAGTGCAGGGGAAGCGGGGCAAGCGGAAGGCTCGAGCTTCCTTACATCCTTCGGATTCGGAGGCCCCTCGGAAGAGCAGGAAGGGGGGCACCGATGACGAGTCTTCCGCCTTGCCCCCTGATGACTCCCGTTTTGTGGTGCCGGCTGGGGACGCCGTGGCAGCACCGGAAGGTGACACCGCCCCTCCTCTGGGGTCCCTTCCTGTGGAAGCGCCCGAGGGAGCCTCTCTCGCCTCCTTCCCACTCGACGCCTCTGTGAGCGCCGCGGTGGATATCACCTCGGGTGCTGGCAGGGAGGGCCCTCAGGTGGTGGACGGTGATCTCCCTCTCATCTAACAGGAGATCGAGGCCCTGGGTTTGACCCCGGTCACACGGAGTGAGGACGACCCTCTGCCGCGGGCCTCGATCTGGGCGACCTCACCACGGCCCCCCTGTCCCTGAGTTCCCTTCCCCTGACCACTGCTTCTGCTCCCACCTTTGAGGGTCCCCTGGAATCTTCCATCGACCTGGCTGTGGGTGGCACTCTGTTGACGGCCGCCGAGCCCCTTGGGGCTACGGCCAGTGCCCCGCTGCTGAGACCAGCTTCCCAGGGGGTGTCCCTCTTGGGTGTGGAGGACCCGCCCTCCTTCCTCAGCGTGGACCCCATTGACCAACATCTATCTCTGGATGCTGAGGCTGCCACACGTGCCACAGTGGCTGAGCCCGTCATCATTAGGGGTCCCCTTCCCACTTTCCAGGTCCCTGAGCCTGGCCAGGAGGAGCCACCGTCCGGCGGCTCAACTATAGAGGCTCCGGATCCTGCCTCTACCTCCTTCCCGACTTCTCTCTCTGATCCCCGCCCTACTCCCGTTAGCCTTGTCCTTGTCCCCCCCACCTCCTGTGATGCCAGTGCTGCCCCTGGGAATACCCCCAGGGAGCAGCTTCACTAGTTTTTTCCTGTCCTGACTCCCCAGGGGCTGCTGTTCTCCTTCCACTGCCCCTTCTTGAATCTGGGAGCGGGGCAGGTCACGTGGCGTCGGCTCATCTGCTGCCATGTCGGGGGTCTGCCCCCTGCCTGCCCGCCTCGGTGGGCCACGGAGCTGTGACGGGGACCCCACTGGGGGACAGTCATCGATCAGTGACCCCGCCCCCGCATGCGCTGAGAGAGGAGCTGCAGGAGTTCCTTGAGGACGTCCGTGGCTCCCGGAACAAAGTCCATCTTGCGCTCCAGCAGTGGGGGGATTTCCATCAGGTCCTCCGGGCTGCGAGGGCCCTCATGGGGGAGGGTAAGAGGACAGGGAAGCAGGCCGCCGCGGCCTACCGGCGGGTCCGTGTCTTCCGTGACTCTTAATCACCTTCGGGGTAGGTCACGGATTGCTGCGCTGCCTGCCGGAGGCCATGGGCGTCTCTGCTGGCGAGGATCCCCCCCTGCCCTCCTCATGGCGCCGATCGTCCTTGCCACCTTAAACACCCGGGGCTTTAGGATGGGTCTCTGCAGGAGCCAGGTGCTCTCCTTCCTCCGGGAGGCGGGGGTACTCTGTGGTTTTCCTGCAGGAGACCCATACGGATCCGGCCGCTGAAGCTAGCTGGCGGCTGGAGTGGGAGGACGGGGCCTACTTTAGCCATTTCTCGGTCTGCGCAGCTGAAGTGGCGACCCTGTTCTCCCCTGACCTACGGCCCTAGGTGCTGGGGGTCGCCGAGGCTGTGCTGGGTCGCCTGCTGCATCTCCGAGTCCACATGGAGGAGCTTGTGGTTAATCTCGTCAACGTTTATGCCCCGACATCGGGCCCGGAGAGGCTGCGTTTTTATCAGCAGGCATCCGCCTTCCTCGGCTCCCTGGATCCTCGTAAGTGCCTGGTCCTGGGCGGGGACTTTAACACCAGCTTTGAGGAATGGGACCGCTTGGGGACTGAGCAGTGCCCGGCCGCCACGGACATCCTCCGGGAGATCGTCAAACGCCACTCCCCGGTGGACGTCTGGCGCGACCACCACCTGGACAACGTCTCGAAGTTCATTTTCGTCCGGGTGGAGTCCCATCGGTCGCGCCACTCCCAGCTGGACCATATTTACCTGTCACGTTTCCACCTTTCAAGGGGCCCACTCCTCCAGCGTTCGGCCGGCTCCCTTTTCGGATCACCACCTTGCCACCGTGATGGCCTCTCTCTGCGCGGAGAGGCCGGGGCTGGCCTATTGGCACTTTAATAATAGTTTGCTGGAGGATGTGGGAGTTGTGGCATCCTTCCGGGAGTTCTGGCTGGCCTGGCGAGGGCAGAGGTGCGCCTTTTCCTTGGCGCGGCGGTGGTGGGATCTGGGGAAGGTGCGTGCCCAGCTCTTCTGCCGTGACTACACTCGGGGTGCCAGCCGACGGAGGGATGCGGCGATAGGGCAGTTGGAGCGGGAGGTCTTGGAGCTGGAGAGGCGTCTGGCTGCCAGCCCCGAGGATCCATCCCTCTGCGGAGCGTTCCGGGAGAAGCGGGAGGAGCTCCGGGCCCTCGAAGACCATCGGGCCTGGGGTGCTTTTGTTTGATCCCGCATCCACCTCCTTCGGGAGATGGATCGTGGCTCCCGCTTCTTCTATGCCATGGAGAAAAGGAGGGGGGCCAAGAAGCATGTCACCTGCCACCTGGCGGAGGACGGCACCCCCCTCACGGATCCGGCGGAGATGTGCGAGAGGGCCAGGGCCTTCTACGTGACTCTTTTTTTCTCCCCGGATCTGACCGATCCTCACGCTTGCAGAGTGCTCTGGGACGGACTCCCGACGGTCAGCACGGGCGACCGGGACCAGCTAGAGCTGCCTCTCACTCTGGCCGAGTTCTCGGAAGCCCTCCGTCGCATGCCCACCAATAAATCTCCGGGCTTGGATGGGCTGACCATGGAGTTCTACCGTGTGTTCTGGGACGTCCTCGGCCCAGACCTGGTCACCGTCTGGGCCGAGTCTTTGCAGAGCAGGTTCCTCCCTCTCTCGTGCAGGCGAGCCGTGCTCGCCTTATTGCCAAAGAGAGGGGACCTCCGCGACTTACGGAATTGGCGTCCCGTCTCGCTCCTCAGCATGGACTACAAAATTGTTGCGAAGGCCATCTCGATGCGGCTAGGGTCCGTGCTGGCAGACGTGGTCCATCCAGACCGGACCTACACCGTCCCAGACCGCACCATCTTTGATAACTTGTATCTGGTCCGGGACCTTCTGGAATTGGGGTGTAGGGATGGTCTACGTTCGCCCTCTTGTCCCTGGATCAGGAGAAGGCTTTCGACAGGATGGATCACGGGTATCTCCTGGGCACTCTGCGAGCGTTCGGCTTCGGACCCCTGTTTGTGGGTTTTCTCCGGGTGCTGTACGCTTCTGCAGAGTGTCTGGTCAGGCTCAACTGGACCCTGACCGAGCCGGTCAGCTTTGGGCGGGCAGTGCGAGAGGGGTGCCTCCTCTCGGGCCAGCTGTACACTCTGGTGATCGAGCCCTTCCTCTGTCTCCTCCACAAGAGGTAGACGGGGTTGGTGCTTCGGGAGCTGGGGCTGAGGCTGGTCCTGTCAGCGTATGCTGACGATGTGCTCCTCGTGGTCCAGGACCCAGGCGACTTGGCGCAGGTGGAGGCTTGCCAGGCTGTGTACTTGGCGGCCTCCTCCGCCCGGGTAAACTGGGTCAAGAGCTCTGGCCTGGTGGTGGGGACGGGTGGCAGGCGAGCTTCCTCCCACCCATGCTTCAGGCCATCCGGTGGAGCGCGGGTCCGCTGCTCTATCTCGGCGTTTACCTTTCTGCCACTCATCCGTCTCTGCCGAAGAACTGGCAAGATTTGCAGGGCAGGGTGACGGAGCGGCTCCGGAGATGGACAGAACTACTCCGGTGCCTCTCCCTTCGGGGGAGGGCACTGGTGCTTAATCAACTGGTCCTGTCCATGCTCTGGTACCAGCTCAGTACCCTGGTCCCGGCCCTGTATTTCCTGGCCAACCTCCAGATGGCGGTTCTGGAGTTCTTTTGGCCAGAGATGCACTGGGTCTCTGCAGGGGTCCTCCACCTGCCCCTGGAGGAGGGGAGGCAGGGCCTGAAGTGCTTACGCACTCAGGTCCATATCTTCCGCCTCCAGGCCCTGCAGAGGCTCCTGTTTGGTGCGGGTAGTCCGGTGTGGAGCGTATTGGCACATGACTTCCTCCGCCGCTTTCGAGGGCTACATTACGATAGGCAGCTCTTTTACCTCCATCCAAGAGTTCTTCCGTGAGACCTCTCTGGGCTGCCGGTCTTCTACCAAGACCTCCTCCGGACCTGGAAGCTCTTTTCAATGACCAGGTCCATGGCGGCCACCATGGGGGCTGACCTCCTCGCTGAGCCCCTGCTACACAATCCCCAGCTTCGTGTGCAGGTGGCGGAGTCCCTCACGGTGCGCCAGAGGCTGGTCTTGGCGGGAGTCACCAGGGTCGGATACCTCCTGGACTACGACCAGGATGACTGGCTGGATCCCCTGACGCTCGCTCAGTGCATGGGGCTCTCCAGACCTCGTACTCCCCAGCGCGTACTTCAGGAGGTGAAGGCCACTTTACTGCCTGCTGCTCGGGCTTACCTCGACCGGGTCCTGCGAGAGGGCACGCCCCGCCCACCCTCCACCCCAGGCCCCGTGGACATTTTTATCGGGCCCCTGCCCCGTGGACCCAATTGGCCCCCTCGCCCATTCACTGCCAGCCGGCTGCATGATCTGCAGCCGGTTCTGTTCCAGACCACGCCACGGAAACATCTCTACACGCTCGTGCTCCATACCCTTCACTACCTCACCCTTGCGTCCCACCCCCATACCAAATGGTGGGACCTCCTGCCACCTCTCCAGGGTGAGCAGCCCCGGTGGGCCAGCTTGTACTCTGCCCTGGTCCCGAGGCCCGCCGGGGATATCAGTTGGCGGCTCCTTCACGGGGCCGTGAGCACGGGCGTGTACTTGGCACGATTCACCCCTGTCCCTAGCACCTTCCCTTTCTGTGGTGAGAAGGAGACTTTGGCGCACATTTATTTGGAGTGTGCCAGGTTGCAGCCCCTGTTCTGGCTCCTCTTGAATATTTTCTTGCTTTTTTGGTTGCACTTTTCCCTTCACCTTTTTTATCTACACGCTTCCCATCCATGGCCCCACAAAGTCACGGGATCTCCTTCTCAACCTCCTCTTGGCCCTGGCCAAACTGGCCATCTACAACACCAGGGAGAGGAGGTTGGCCGACGGGATTTCCTGCGACTGTAGGGCCTATTTCTGTTCCTCCGTCTGTTCATGCATCCGGGCAGAGTTCCTCTGGGCGGCGTCCACTGGCTCCCTTGATGCCTTCGAGGAGCAGTGAGCGTTGTCCGGGGTTCTCTGCTCGGTGTCCCCATCAGGTTCCCTTCGTTTAGCCCTATGACCTCACTCCCGATCCTGTTTTTTCATTAGTTGTCCCCCGTAATTACTTGGTGTCCCAGTCCTGTTGGTCTTCCCCTTAGGCTGGGGGGAGGTCCTTTAGAAGTGGGCGGGCTTCCCCCGCCCACCCCCGCTGGATGCCAGTAGGATTGCTCTGCTGTAGAGGAAGGGGGGAGAGGGCGGCTGCTGCTGCTGCTGTTCCTGCTAGGTGCTGGGACCTCGCTGCTGCTGCTGCTGCTGCTGCTGCTCCAGCTGCTCCCCTGGCTGGGCTACAGTCCACCACCCACCCACTCTCTCTGCTATCTGCTTGATGGCGGGGTGGTAGATCCCTCTCCCCTCTCAGTTGCTGCTGTTACTCCACCTACAGCCCCTGGGGGGGGGCAGGCTGCTGGCCTGCTTCCCAGAGAGAAGGGGAGTGAGGGACTCCAGCCCTTGTTGCTGAAGACACCATTTGAGCGGGGTCCCTCCTGCGTGGACACTAGACCACCGCCACCTGGAGCCGCTGGGGCTACTGTGGCTGTTGCTAGGGAGCTGTTGGTGCCCGGAGGAGGAGAAGAAGGAGAAGAGGACCGCCTGCTGCTGGAGACCACGTGAAGGCCACTGTGGAGGGGCCATTCCTGGACTGAGTATTTTTCGAACTGTGCTCTTGTGGTGGGGGTTTGGACTGTGTCTGTTGGGACACCGGGGGTGTTGTGTGGAGCCTGCCCCCGGTCCATCCGTGTTCCCCTTCGCCCCCACCACCATTGTTACCCTCACCACCACACCTGCTGGCTGTTTTCCTTCTGCTTCGACCTCCTTCCTGAGGGACTGAGCTGCTCGCCTGGCTCACCACGCCCATTTCCACCATTTGGGCCTGCAGCAACAGCAGCCAAGCATTGACTTTTTTGTACAAGTGCCTGTGGGCGCGCCCCCCTCCGCCCCCTGGGCTGACCCCCTTTCCTATGCCATATTTGTCTGCCCCACTTATTTCCCTCTGAGGCCCTGATAGTCCTTCCCCAGCCCTGCAGCTAGCCCCGTGGTCCCTCCACCCCATTCCCAGCTCGCCCTCCCCCGCCCCACCCTGTGATCCCCCAGCCCTGATTGGTCCCTTCCCTCGTGTGCCCATGCCCCCTCCCATGCGCTTATGCCCTTCCCCCATTTGAATTTGCCCTTGTTCACTGCACTCCCCTATGCCGTTGGCCCCCCATATCTGCTAGTGCGACTAGAGGAGCCGGAATCCCCTCTGAGTCAGTGACCTGACACCCTCCCACACCTAAGGCATTGGTTGCTCCTCATGCCCCTTTAGCCCCCTCCTTCTGGCACCCTCCTCCCTTGCCTGCAGCCTAGCGGGGAAGGCTGATCGCATCCTCTCCTTCCCCTCCCCTCGCTGTTTGTCCCCCTCCCGCTCTCGTTATGGCGGGGGACTCGGCGGGGGAGACCCCTCGCGATGCTCCCATCGCCCCTCCTCCACCTGCCACTATGTCCGTTTCCCAAGCCTCTACCTCAACCGCCACTGCCGATCCACCTACCACCGCCCCTGCTGGGGCACCGGTGGCGGCGAGTACTGGGGAGACCTCCGCTGCTGCCACGTCCCTCGCCCCTTCTGCTTCAGGGGGAGTCCCGCCGGCCGGAGGGAAAGGTCGGGGTGGGAAGAAGGGTAAGGGCCCTGCTAGAAAGGCCAGGCCTTCCATGGCAGAGACTGCCCCCGCTGCTGCAGCCGCGCTACCGGCCATGGCATCCCTCCCCGCTACTCCCTCCACCAGCTCCGCAAGTGTCCCTCCCCCGGCCCCCAGGGCGTACGCCCAGGTGGTGGCGGCCCCCCCGCCTGCTGCTTCTCCTCCGACCGCCACCTCTGCTATCATCTACAGCAGCTGGGGCCCCTTTCCCACCTTGACCAGGAAGCACGGCATCCATTGCCTCCTGGTGCCTGTCTTGCCCCATGTGGAGACCTATGTGCGGGCTTTGGCAAGGGTGGTGGGGCCCACAGCCATCATGGCGGCCTCCAAAATGTATGGAGTGGTCTTCTTCCTGGCATCGGAGGCCGCTGCCCGGGAGGCGGTAGAGACAGGCCTGACGGTGGGGGGATGTTTGTCTCCCTGGAGCTGTTGGAAGACCTGAGGGGTCTGCTTGACCCTGACCTCCGTCCCTCCCTTCCTGCCCAATGCCGCCCTGCTGCCCGCCCTTTCTGCCCTGGGGCACCCCATATCCGTCATCAGCCCTCTCCCGTTGGGCTGCAAGGACTCCGCCCTCCGTCACGTTCTCTCGTTCCGCCGGCAAGTGCAGCTTCAACCGCCGCCAGCGGCGCGTGGTGGAGAGGCACTCGAGGGGTCCTTTCTGGTCCCCTACCTGGGAGCCCGCTACTGGGTGCACTACTCGACGGGGGAGGCCCAGTGCTACCTCTGCCGGGTGATGAGGCACGTCCGGAGGAACTGCCCCTTGGCCCAGCACGGAGGAGCGTCCAGTACCTCTGAGCCCCGGCAAGGTGCCGGCCCTGTCATCGCCGATCTCCCTGGCTGCCAAGCACCCGAAGCTGCCCCTCCTCCTTCTCAGTCCACCGCTGTGGAAGAGGGTGCGGCAGAGATACCGCCGGACGTGGGAGAGGGCTCACCCCAGGGGGAATCCTCCCTCGTTTCTGCTACCTCACCACTGTTTCCCCGAGTCCTTGAGCCATTGCCCTTGCCCCTCGACCCAACCCCTGTTAGCCAGCCCCTGGATGATGCAATGGAGGGCTGGTCCTTAGTACAGGGGAAGCGGGGCAAGCGGAAGGCTTGAGCCTCATTACATCCTTCAGATTTGGAGACCCCCCGGAAGAGCAGGAAGGGGGGCACCGATGACGAGCCTTCCGCCTTGCCCCCTGATGACTCCCATTCTGTGGTGCTGGCTGGGGACACCGTGGCAGCACCGGAAGGTAACACTGCCCCTCCTCCAAGGTTCCTTCCCTTGGAGGCCCCCGAGGGAGCCCCTACCGCCCCCTTACCATCCGAAGCCCCTGCGAGCGCCGAGGTGGGCGTTGCCTCGGGTGCAGGCAGGGAAGGCCCTGGGGTGGTGGATGATGCTCTCCTGTCCATTTATGAGGAGATCGAGACCCTGGGTCTGACCCCGGTCATGCAGGGGGAGGATGATCCTCTACTGGTAGGCCTCGATCTGGGCGACCTCACACTGGTCCCCCTGTCCCTGTGTTCCCTTCCCCTGACCACTGCTTCTGCTCCCACCTCTGAGGGTCCCCTGGAATCTTCCATCAACCCGGCTGCGGGTGGCACCCTGCTGACAGCTGCCGAGCCCATTGAGGCGACGGCCGGTGCCCCACTGCCGTGACCCGGTTCCCAGGGGGTGTCCTTCTTGGGTGTGGAGAACCCGACCTCCTTCTCAGGCAGGGACTCCGCTGACGAACATCTATTTCTGGATGTCGGGGCTGCTGCACGTGTCACAGTGGCTGAGCCCGGCATCGTTAGGGGTCTCCTTCCCACTCCCCAGATCTCTGAGCCTAACCAGGAGGGGCCACCTTCCAGTGGCCCGACTATTGAGGCTCAGGATCCTATGTCTGGCCCCCTCCCCGGTTCCTTTCCTGATCCCTGCCCTACTCCTGTCTCCTACACTATTCCTGATATCAGCCCTGTTCTTGTCCCCTCCACCTCCCTTGCTGCCAGTGCCGCCCCTGGGGATACTCCCCAGGGAGCAGTTTTAGTTTTTTTCCCCATCCCAACCCATTGGGGGCTGCTGTTTTCCTTACGCTGTCCCCTGTTGAACCGGGGAGCGAGGCAGGTCGCATGGCGTCAGCCCATCGGACGCCACGTCAGGGGTCTGCCTCCTGCCTGCCTACGTTGGTGGGCCATGAGGCTCTGATGGGGGCCCCACTGGGGGACAGTCATAGATCAGTGACCCCGCCCCCCCAATGCGCTGAGGGAGGAGCTGCGGGAGTTCCTTGAGGATGTCTGTGGCTCCCGTAACAAAGTCCAGCTTGCGCTCCTGCGGTGGGGGGATTTCCATCAGATTATCTGGGCCGCGAGGGGCCTCATGGGGGAGGGTAAGAGGACCGGGAAGCAGGCCGCCGCGGCCTGCCAGTGGGTCCACCTCTTCCACGACTCCTTACTCACCTACAGGGTAGGTCATGGATTGCTGCGCGGCCCGACGGAGGCCGTGGACATGTCTGCTGGTGAGGATACTCCCCAGCCCTCCTCATGGCATCGATCATCTTTGCGACATTAAACACCCGGGGCTGTAGGATGGGTCTCCGCAGGAGCCAGGTGCTCTCCTTCCTTCAGGAGGGGGTACTCTGTGGTTTTCCTGCAGGATACCCATACGGATCCGGCCGCTGAAGCTAGCTGGTGGCTGGAGTAGGGGGACGGGGTCTACTTTAGCCACCTCTCGGTTCGCCCGGCTGGAGTGGTGACCCTGTTCTCCCTCGACCTACAGCCTGAGGTGCTGGGGGTCGCGACGCTGTGCCAGACCGCCTGTTGCACCTCTGGGTCCACATGGAGGGGCTTGTGGTTAATCTCGTCAATGTTTACGCCCTGACATCAGGCCTGGAGAGGTTGCATTTTTATCAGCAGGCGTCCACCTTCCTCGGCTCCCTGGGTCCTCGTGAGTGTCTGGTCCTGGGCGGGGACTTTAACACCACCCTCGAGGAACAGGACCGCTCGGGGACCGAGCAGTGCCCGGCAGCTGCAGACGTCCTCCAGGAGATCTTCGAACGCCACTCTCTGGTGGACGTCTGGCGTGACCACCATCTGGACAACATCTCAATGTTCACCTTCATCCGGGTGGAGGCCCATCAGTCGCACCACTCCCGGCTGGACCACATTTGCCTGTCACATCTCCACCTTTCATGAGCCCACTCCTCCAGTGTTTGGCCAGCCCCATTTTCAGATCATCACCTTGCCACCTTGACGGCCTCTTTCTGCGTGGAGAGGCCGAGGCTGGCCTATTGGCACTTTAATAATAGTTTTCTAGAGGATGCGGGGTTCGTGGCATCCTTCTGGGAGTTCTGGCTGGCCTGACGAGGGCAGAGGTGTCCTTTCCCTCGGCGCGGTGGTTGTGGGATCTGGGGAAGGTGCACGCCTGGCTCTTCTGCCGTGACTACACCCGGGGCGCCAGCAGATGGAGGGATGCGGCGATAGAGCAGTTGGAACGGGAGGTCTTAGCGCTGGAGAGGCATCTGGCCACCAGCCCCGAGGATCCATCCCTCTGCGGAGCGTGCTGGGAGAAGCAGGAGGAGCTCCGGGCCCTCAAAGACCATCGGGCCCGGGGTGCTTTTGTTCGATCCCACATTCACCTCCTTCGGGAGATGGATCGCGGCTCCTGCGTCTTCTACACCCTGGAGAAAAGGAGGGGGGCCAAGAAGCATGTCACCTGCCTCCTGGCAGAGGACGGCACCCCCCTCACAGATCTCGCGGAGATGTGCGAGAGGGCCAGGGCCTTCTACGCGACTCTTTTCTCCCCGGATCCGACCGATCCTAACGCTTGCAGAGAGTTGAGACGGACTCCTGAAGTTCAGCATGGGTGACCGGGACCGGCTAGAGTTGCCTCTCTCTCTGGCCGAGTTCTCGGAAGCCCTCCGTCGCATGCCCACCAATAAATCTCCGGGCATGGACGGATTGACCACGGAGTTCTACCGCGTGTTCTGGGACGTCCTCAGCCCAGACCTGGTCACTGTTTGGGCCGAGTCTTTGCAGAGCAGGTTCCTCCCTCTCTCGTGCAGGCGAGCCGTGCTCGCCTTATTGCCGAAGAGGGGGGACCTCCGCGACTTACGGAATTGGTGTCCCGTCTCGCTCCTCAGCACGGACTACAAAATCATTACAAAGGCCATCTCGATGCGGTTAGGGTCTGTGCTGGCAGACGTGGTCCATCCAGACCAGACCTACACCATCCCGGGCCATACGATCTTTGATAACTTGTATCTGGTCCGGGACCTTCTGGAATTAGGGTGTAGGGATTGTCTATCGTTCGTCCTCTTGTCCCTGGATCAGGAGAAGGCATTCAACAGGGTGGATCACGGGTATCTTCTGAGCACTCTGCGAGCGTTCGGCTTCGGACCCCAGTTTGTGGGTTTTCTCCAGGTGCTGTACACTTCTGCGGAGTGTCTGGTCAGGCTCAACTGGACTCTGACCGAGCCGCTCAGCTTCGGGCGGGGAGTACGGCGGGGTGCCCCCTCTCAGGCCAGCTGTACGCTCTGGCGATCGAGCCCTTCCTCTGTCTCCTCCGCAGGAGTTTGACGGGGCTGGTGCTTCAGGAGCTGGTGCTGCGGCTGGTCTTGTCGGCGTACACTGACGATGTGCTCCTAGTGGTCCAGGACCCGGGCGACTTGGCGCAGGTGGAGGCTTGCCAGGCTGTGTACTTGGCGGCCTCCTCCGCCCGGGTCAACTGGGTCAAGAGCTGTGGCCTGCTGGTCAGGGACAGATGGAAGGCGAGCTCCCTCCCACCCACGCTTCAGGCCATCCGGTGGAGCTTGGGTCCACTGCTCTATCTCGGCGTTTACCTTTCTGCCACACATCCGTCTCCGCCAGATAACTGGCACGGTTTGGAGGGCAGGGTGACAGAGCGGCTCCAGAAATGGACAGGACTACTCCAATGCCTCTCCCTTTGGGGGAAGGCACTGGTGCTTAATCAACTGGTCCTGTCCATGCTCTGGTACCGGCTCAACACCCTGGTCCTGGCCCCGGATTTCCTGGCCAACCTCCGGACAGCGATTCTGGAGTTCTTTTGGCCAGGAATGCACTGGTCTCCGCAGGGGTCCTCCACCTGCCCCTGGAGGAGAGGGGGCAGGTCCTGAAGTGCCTATGCACTCAGGTCCATGTCTTCCGCCTCCAGGCCCTGCAGAGGCTCCTGTATGGTGGAGCGTATTGGCGCACGCCTTCCTCCGCCGCTTCCAAGGGCTCCGATACGACCGGCAGCTCTTTTACCTCCATCCTAGAGGTCTTCTGTGAGACCTCTCTGGGCTGCCGGTCTTCTACCAAGACCTCCTCTGGACCTAGAAGCTCTTTTCAACGACCAGATCCGTGGTGGCCACTGTGGGGGTTGATCTCCTCGCGAAGCCCCTGCTACACAGCCTCCAGCTTCGTGTGCAGGTGGCGGAGTCGCCCGCGGTGCGCCAGAGGCTGATCTTAGCAGGAGTCACCAGGGTCGGAGACCTCCTGGACTACGATCGGGGAGACTGGCTGGATCCCCTGACACTTGCTTAGCGCATGGGGCTCTCCAGCCCTCGTACTCTCTGGCGTATACTTCAGGCGGTGAAGGCCGCTTTAGAGCCCGCTGCTCAGGCCTACCTCGACCAGGTCCTGTGAGAGGGCATGCGCTGCCCACCCTCCACCCCTGGCCCCGTGGACATTTATATCAGGCCCCTGACCTGTGGACCCAATTGGCCCCCCCGCCCTTTCACTGCAAGCCGGTTGCACGATCTGCAGCCGGTTCTGTTCCAGACCGCGTCACAGAAACATCTCTACACGTTCGTGCTCCACACTCTTCACTACCTCACCATCGTGTCCAGCCCCGATACCAAATGGCAGGACCTCCTGTCACCTCTCAAGGGTGAGAAGCCCCGGTGGGCCAGCTTATACTCTGCCCTGGTCCCGAGGCCTGCTGGGGCTGTCAGTTGGCGGCTCCTTCACGGGGCCGTGAGCACAGGCGTGTACTTGGTGCGGTTCACCTCTGTCCCCAACACCTGCCCCTTTTGCGGCATGACGGAGACCCTGGTGCACATTTATTTAGAGTCCACCAGATTGCAGCCCCTTTTCTGGCTCCTCTTGACTATCTTATTGTGTTTTTGATTACACTTTTTCCCTCGCCTCTTTATCTATGCACTCCCCATCCGTGGCCCCACAAAGTCGCGGGATCTCCTTATCAACCTCCTCTTGGCCCTGGCCAAACTAGCCATCTACAACACCAGGGAGAGGAGGTTGGCCGACGGGGTTTCCTGCGACTGTGGGGCCTATTTCTGCTCCTCCGTCTGTTCACGCATCCGGGCAGAGTTCCTCTGGGCAGCGTCCACTGGCTCCCTTGATGCCTTCGAGGGGCAGTGGGCGTTGTCTGGGGTTCTCTGCTCGGTGTCCCCATTAGGTTCCCTTTGTTTAGCCCTATGACCTCACTCCCGATCCTGTTTTTTCATTAGTTGTCCCACAAAATCATTTGGTGTCACAGACCTGTGGATCCTCCCCTTAGGCTGGGGGGAGGTCCTTTAGAAGTGGATGGGCTTTGCCCACCCACCTCCTGGATGCCAATAGGACCAGACTCCTGTATCCCACTGGTCTGGTTACATCACACACGTCATCAAGAGTTGGTCATTTGTATCCTGTTAAGTAATGTAGGAGAGTTTGTATAACTTATTTCTTTGCACTTATTTCATTATTATAACTAATCATAAATAAGTTGCATTTTAATGATACAGGGGTGGAGAAAAAGAGGCTGTTAGTGCATAACAGAGCTGTATAATCATCAGGCTCTTATTTTTGTGAAGAATAAGTTACAGTAAGATACTATAGTTCATTTTTCAAGATCCATTTAGATTTTACTCTGCATAAAATTGGAGATGGGCCTGAGGTTAGAAAACAGGATCTGAACCTCCACAGCTTGGAGGAAATTGGTATCCTGAGCCCAACTTCACACTTTGGGCCCATCTCTGAATGCAGTTGTACGTACACTGTTTTAAGATGCTTGTAATTCAAACAGCTTTCTTTAGAGGATCTTTAGTGCATTTATCCTTGCACAACAAAGTTCTTCATAAAAGCTGTTTCTTTCAAGCTTGATAGTTAAAGTACAACATGAATAGCTTTCACCATAGGAACTCACTGAAGCAGCTAAATCTCAACTTAGTATCTTAGAAATTGCAGTCTCTTGGAACGGTGTTCCCTTAGCTCCCTTCAGAAGCAATTAACTGGTTGCAATACACCTGGAGCTTATTAATTCTGGAGAGGCCTTAAAGCTACAGTTCACATTTCACTCCAGCCTGGTAAGAAATCAAATAAAAGAGTGATTTTAAAAGTCAGGTAATGCTTATTCCATATTTCTGGCAAGCAAAATATTCTATAGATGTTGCTTGCTTCCTTTGGCTAGAAAAACCCAATTTCCAGGCTGAGAACCTTCGTGCCATATGAATATTTCATTTCCTTCCATTTAACTGTGTAAAACTGAACAACATATGCAGTATGTGATATTTTTAATGGTTCTCTTCATTTTTGCATTATATGCTCTATGCAGTCATGTATAGATCCATGGTCTCTACTCACAGAAATGTCCTGGGTGTAGATCAAGTCACTCAGCTTAATAAGGATTCCATGGTGGGTGAATTCTAGCACCACAGTGTGATGATTGGTGATAATTATATCTGATTATTCACATTCATTAAAACTGAAAGACACTTATATCCTTCTGTAAATATTGTCTTTTGGCTGCCACATTTCAGTCCGTTCTCAGTCCAAGGATGATTTGGGGAAAAGAGTAATAAAATTCTGTTTAATAACTGGTATGTGAAAAATGGTGGTGCTGGTATGATATAAAATCTCATCTGCTTTTTTGGACCTGATTATACCCCTCATAAGAACATCAGAATGGCCATACTGGGTCAGACCAAAGGTCCATCTAGCCCAGTATCCTATCTTCTGATAATGGCCAATGCCAGATGCCCCAGAGGGAATGAACAGAACATGTAATCATCAAGTGATCCATGCCTTGTCACCCATTCCCAGCTTCTGGCAAACTGAGGCTAGGCACATCACCCCTGCCCATCCTGGCTAATAGCCATTAATGGACCTATCTATCCTCCATTAATTTATCTAGTTCTTTTCTGAATGCTGTTACACTCTTGGGCTTCACAACATCCTCTGGGAAAGAATTTCACATGTTGACTGTGCATTGTGTGAAGAAATACTTCCTTTTGTTTGTTTTAAACCTGCTGCCTATTAATTTCAATAACACTTCCTTATTTACTTTCTCCACACCAGTCATGATTTTATAGACCTCTATCATATCCCCACCCTTAGTTGTCTCTTTTCCAAACTGAAAAGTCCCAGTTTTATTAATCTCTTCTCATACAGCAGTCATTCCATACCCCTAATCATTTTTGTTGCCCTTTTCTGAAACTTTTCCAAGTCCAATATAGCTTTTTTGAGATGAGGCGACCACATCCGCACACAGTATTCAAGATGTGGGTGTACCATAGATTTATATAGAGGCAATATGATATTTTCTGTCCTATTATCTATCCCTTTCTTAATGATTCCCAACATTCTGTTCGCTTTTTTGACTGCTGCTGCACATTGAGTGGATGTTTTCAGAGAACTATCTACAATGACTCCAAGATCTCTTCCTTGAGTGGTCCACAAGCTAGGGGGTTCTCTACATGTAGATCTCCAGTCCTTCATACTGAAAGGTGGCTCAGGTTCATCTGGGGCACTCTGTCTCCTTGCAACCACCCTGGATCATAGGGGGAGATTTCTGAGGAGTCCAGGGTCCGTGTGTACAAAGAGCAAGTAAGGGGAGGAGTGAGTGGAGACCTGCCAAGAGACAGAAGATCTCACATGACTCTCATATGCTTGGCAGCCCTGTCACACCTGCTCACATCATAGGTAAAAAAAAAATCTAAAAAAAATATGAATATGAAAATATGTGAGAGACTCCAAATACCATTTGGCCTAGGATAAGGAACTGTGGAATGGGAGCCAGGAAACCAAGGGTTCTGGTTTCATCGCCTTTACTGTCTGCTGTTAATGTTTCTGTGCAATTCATAACCTTATTATACTTGCTCAACCAGGCAGTGTCATTGACCCATTTCACAAATGAGGTGACTAAGAACTAGCAAAAACTCACTTCAAAAAGAGCTGGAAATAGAACCCAGGTTTTTAATATGACAGAGCCAAGTCTCATAAACTTAGCTAGTCTGCCTTTCAAAGTGAATGTGCTAAATCTACGTACTTGGCTGCTCTGTCTGTAACCACTAGACACATTCCCTTCTCAGAGCATGGAACTGAACTTAGAATTCCTGATCCCCAACATTTCACTGCTGTCCCATAAATATTATTATTTGTATTACCCTTGTGCCTAGAAGCCCTACCCAGGAAATCATAGTACTAGGTGCTGTACGAATAGAATAAAAATATGGTCCCTGTTTCAAGGAGCTTTCAATATAAGACAAAAGACAGAAGCATAAAGATGAATGGGGGAGTTACAAACAATGAGACAATATTGGATAGTCAGTGCTCTCAGCAGCACATCAGCATCCTAGCTGTTGTCAAGTTTTTCGTAGGCACCATGGCAAACAAGAGTTTTGATGAAGGATTTGAAGGAGAACCATGGAGTGGCTTTATGGCTATTTACAGGGAGCTCCTCCCAAGCGTGGAAGGGCAGCCTGGCAGAAAGCACAAAGGTGCTTGTTTGAAACTTTGAGAAGTGGACAACGGAAGCTGGCCTCACTGGCTGATTGGAGGTGGGTGTTGACAGTGAATGAGAGAGGATGGATAGTATGGGGATTGACTGTGAAGGGCCTTGAAAATGAATACAAGCAGCATATTTTTGTAACCCAATGGCAAAATATGTGGCATGGCCCCTTCTAGGGATTGCTCTGCAGCTTTCCTCTGCTAACATTTACCCCTTAAGCTCAAGTTGAAGACATTTGCTGCTGTGTCTGAAAGGCCCTGGATGAAAACACTGTTGATGACCCATGGGGTGAAAAATTAGGATGTGATCTAGTAATTAAGGACTACACATGCATACACCCAAAGGCAAAAAGGCTAGCTAGCTAGTCTTAATTCTGGCAGGTCCTAGTTTTTGAGGACTTGCCTTTGCAATGTTAATATTATTTGAATGTATTTCTTTGAAAGCCGTTATGTATGGGCCCCTCTTAAATTGGCACTAATTGGGAGACTGGATTGCTTCACTCCAGTGTTAAAGACTTACAGTTGCTGAAAAGAGAGGGAAGCAGGAACCAGGAACCAGGTACCAGAAAATTGACCCTGGCCTCTTGCAGCAGTACTGCCAACCTCAAGACATCAAAAATCATGAGTTGGACCCCACAAAAATCATGAGATTGGCCAAAAAAAAATTTTTTTTTTTTAGGCTTTTTGATTTTTGAACTTCCCATGTCCATTGTGTGTGTGTGTGTGTGTGTGAGAGAGAATTAGTGTTGCCCACTCTTCCAAATATAGTGGATAAAAGTGATTTTTGGCCACTGCTGCAGGAGCTCTCACCCCTACATCTGCCCATCACCTGCCCTGTCCCCTAGGACCCCAGCAGTTCAATCCCTACCCCCCTCAGCTCTGCACCCCCCCCAACTCCCATTAGCCTCACCTCTGTTCCTCCTGGGGTTCTTCCCTCCTCTCTCTCAGGGCTAGGGGGCTGCAATAGATCCCTTCTCCTTCCCATGCTTGAGGAGGGGCAGCTTCATGAACTCTTCACCCCGTGTCCCTTCTCAGGACAGGTGTGCAGTGAGGTGGGGAGGAGGAACACAGGCACTGTCCTATATTTTTCTCACAGAGCTGCCCACCCTGCCTCCCCCCTTTAGAATGGCAAATGGAAGGGAGAGAGACTTCTGGCTTCTGGTGGGGTTGAACTTTGCCATGGGGCTGGAGCTTCTTGCATTCATTTGTTTAGGTGTTTTGGATAAGGTGCGGCTTTAATAATGAGCAAGAGTTTGCACCATTGGCATGTGGCTATATTTAGAGTATTGTGCAATGAAGCACCTACTGTAGTTATAAGAAATATAAATACATTAGGTTAAATTAGATAATTTTAGGGCATTTTTTGTTGGAGGTCATACTTTGGCCTAGGTAGAAAACTTCTGAGGTGGAAGTAGGCCAGGATACAGTTATTATCAAGTCAAAAGGAAACACCCAGCATTCATTACACTACTGCAGTGTCTAATGATTTTTAGACACAGTGCATTTAAAAGACATGTTTGTATTTAATATTTCTTTAGAATTTGATACAAAGCACACTGAAATCAATGGGAGTCTTTCCGCTACATTCAGTGGGGTCTGGATCAGGTCCTTATTGATTTTTTTTTTTCAAAATGTAGAGATAGAAGGTACAGTGATATGAGATGTTCCCAGTCTGGACTGTAAAATGCAATCCATATGTCTATATCTATATGATCATCTAATACACAGCTATATAAAGGTTTCAGTCCTGCAACTGGATCTGTGTGAGCAGACCCTGGTGCTGCTTGGAGGAGCCTTATTGACTAGAGGCCAAAGTTTCAAAAAGTTAGTGTACAAAACATATCAGATCAGGCGTTGTAGGGAAAAATACTATTTTTTCAATTGTCCGGGGAAGCAGCGATTTCTATTACAGGAGAAAACTGAATATATTTTAACTACTTTGAGTCTGCAAACTCCTTAACAATTATGTGGAAACTGTAACTTTCTACATGGTTAAAAGGGAGATTTCCTCACATTATCTCTCAATGACAAACAAATAAAAAAATAAAATAAGAGTGTCTATATTTCAGTTAATGTTAAAAGCAGTGTGTATGTGCATTTACAGCTTTGAAGTGTGCTTTGATTATAAGAAGTAATCAGTTTCCATTCTTATAAATGCATTTTGAAAAAAATGTAAGTTCAAGACTAGATCCTATTACAAATATGTAACTAACTCCATATTTACTACTGTAGCATTTTGTTTGCTTTGTTTATTAACTATTCTGGAGAGCATCTGTCTCCACCACCCCCCTCCAAAAAAAGTATTTTCTCTATCCTTGTGTCTTAAAAAGCCTTTGGCAGGATATAAGAGCTGCTCTGGCTCCAGTCTCTATGAAAGCTGTTTTATGCAGTATGAAGTTCTTTTTCCTTGCATTTTAGGGCTCATATCGGGTGAGAAAACAGTGTGGAGGTAGGCTTTGAAGATTATTGCTTTTATTTTTTGTTCTGCATCACTGCATGCAATGTTTTGTTGTGATCTTAGTATTTGATCAAATAAAATTGTTTTAGCACTTATAGGCAGCATGGGTTTTATTTGAGTTTCTAGCAGACACTATATGTTCTGATGCTCTTTCAACACAAATGAATTTTTCATCAGTATTAAGTTTTAATGTCTGAGGAACCCACTTTTTCCAGAAAGATCATTATAGTCCTGATGCTGCAATCTGATCCACATGGAAGTAATCATGCAGAGCCCAGTTTACTTCAACTGAACATCCTATGAATCTGAATGACACAGTAGAGGAAACAGCCATCTGACAAGTTATTTACAGCTTCTCATTAAGGTCAGGAGATTACTTGAAGACCAGAGAAAAGTGAATATGGCAATATTTATTAAAAGGGTGAAAGGAACAATCCCAAGAAACACTAATCAATATTTACTTCAGTATCAGGTAAAACAGAAGGACATATAGTAAGGGAATTGACCTGTAAACATGTAAGTGACAATCAATTGAGAAACACTGGGCAGTATGTAATTTAATTTTGAAAGATAAGACCATCACATTAGGCTCGCCACATATATGCAAATTCTTCAAAAAGCAACAAAGTAAGCCCTCCAAATCCTAAATGTATTGTTTGACAGGGGTCACTTCTGGGGACATACTCCAAACTTTCTTTGATAATATTTTACCTCTTTTTCCCGAAAATAAAACAAAAGTAAGTTTCCAAGGTTTCTCACTGACTACGTAGCCCCTAGTCATCATTCTAAATCTCTACCAGCAGTTCCCAGACCTTTTCTGTCATAAACACTGTAGTGGCAGGAATACGTGTACTGAGGTTCTCTTTTCACCTAGCAGTTCCAATTACTTTAACCTTAGACTGCTGTTTTGACAGCATCAGTTCTGAGGAATCCAGTAATACGATAGAGATTCTTAGACTAAAAAAACCAACTTATTAATTTTGATTTGGTGATTTCCTCAAAAACATTTGCTATGCTCATTGGACATAATCATGGATGGATTTCACAATTTATGTTTCTTTCATCTCTAGTCAAGTGTTTCTTCTTAGAGGCCTGTCATAATAACTGACACAATTTCTCTGGGTCTTCATTGTGAGATGAAGTTCTGTTTTTGTAACTATTTTGGGATTGTAATCATCTATTTTATAACAAAGGTACTTGGATTTTTAAAAGAATAAATAACTGTTGTCTGATATATCTTTTGCAGATGTGATAGACTGTGCTTACATTTTACATATCTAGGTAATATTGTCAAGTACCTTCGGCAAAATCTCTGACATTTAGAATGTGTCTAAGACAAATCCAGCAGTAACAATAATTGCTGGCACAAACATTACAATCTACCAGTGCTTTTATCAGTAATTAATACTATTTATTTCTGATGTATTTCACATACTAAGAATAGAAAACACCAACTAATTCCATGGTTACATTTATTTATTGCAAAGGCTTTCGCCCTGTAAACATTTTCATGATCACTATACTTGTACAGATAAATTCCTGGGGTGAAATCCTAACCCATTGAAGTCACTGGCAAAACTCATATTCACATCAGTGGGGTCAGGATTTCACCTTTAGACTGTTAACTCCTTTCTTTAAGATATCAGAAAAGTACTGATTCCATAAACAAATAAATATTAGAGGTTACAGTTTCACCTTTTGACTTAATCAAACATGCTCTGTAATAGCAATTTTTTGTACACTTTCACTTTGAACTTTATTTAAATTCCAATGCCAACAGCAGTGGAAATGCCAAAGGATGTGACTGTCTTTTAAGCATTTAAATATGACTCCACAGTTCTCCTTGACTTAACAAGTTCATGATATTGTCCATTTTTGAAGCTCATATTCGTGTGTTTAAAAAATTCTGTATCCCTAACAAATTTTATTCATTTCTCATGAGCTATTATATTTTTGATTAACACTCTTACATTCTATAATCTTTTGATTACCATGTATGTATGTGGCAAAGATTATGGGTTGGAACATGGTGTCAGCTATGTACAATTTTTAATGGACACTACTCCCTCCCTTTTGGCATTCATCATTACTATGGATAAGGGATAGATTTTCTATCCTAGTCCCTAGTTACAATAAATATATTTCTTCCAGAGATTTTTATCAATGTCAGATTATAGATACAAAAATTCTTCAAGCAGTAAATACTCTTTCAGATGGTCAAGATTATTATTATTACTATTTTTGCATGTGAATAAACAGACAGAAAACTGGAGCTTCCACTTGCTATCTATTCTAGCTATGCTATGGAACATGGTATATTATCTACATTTGAAATCAGGACTGTTTTTTCTATTATTCACCTTAGATCTTATTCAGGCATTCCAGGAATGTGAAAGAATGTTAATGTTGATCAACAGAATACATTCTGTTAGCCATATTTCCTCTTGTATTGATTATGTAAATAATAAATAATTTACACTTCCATACCACCCTCCATCTAGGGATCTGAGTACTTTACAAAATATTTATTGAATATAAAATCCTAGCATATCCGTATGAGAGAGTCATTATTACCGTATCTTATGGACAAGGAACCTGAGATGTAAAGTTCCCAGAACGTCTGTGGACACAACTGAGTGTTAAGAAGTGTGTAATGCCTTCACACATAATGTTAAGGTGAAATTTACAGATTTAAAAATTGCAGGCCATTTTAGCCTGCCTGGGGTGGGTGGGTTGGAAGGAGGATGGTGACACTTGCTGTGGTTTACAACCTATGGCTTCTCAATCCTTTCAGGCATTCAACAGGCTGGAGGACTTAACAATTCTGGACATTCCTAAATGGCAAAGAGATATTTTATTCGAAGCTATCAGGGGCAAGCAAGCCGTGTCTGCTAAAGGGCCCAGAAAGTACATCTTTACCTGAAATGTGACTACCTATCTGGAGTTCCTACTCCAGGAAAAGTTTGCAGCTATCAGCACCCAGAATTGAATCAAAATTCATGGGGGAATCAACATGTGCCACTAGCTTCCATGTAGATTACTGCCTACTTATAAGCTACTGAAAGCTCTTTGCATTTGTGCAGTTACCCCGGTGCAGCTACAGCTTACAATAAAGTCTGTTTGAACTATATCTATCCATGGACTACATGCAAACACACCCAACATTGCACACACTTAATACTGTAAGCATGGGCTATATACTTACCACAGGGACTGCTGGGATCCATCATAGGGAATGCATTGCCAACCCCCAACCCGACCCCCAGCATATGTTGGTAACAAAGAACTGCAAAGCCCCACTCATCCCTGGCATATTTGTGGACTGCATACAACCCATGGTGTATTTTGGAGAGTTAATTTGTCACCTGTGCATTACATTCCCCCCACCTCTCAGCACTGTTTACAGGAGGCTTAGTAGACTCTAGTGTGGCTGATTTGTACAGAGTGGTGCATTGCAAGGGAAGGCAATATAAAGCTCTTACTTTCAACACCCAAGCATATCTTTGTACCTATGTGAGAGTATCTGGTAAAAAATTCATTATAACTGTGTTTTGCATTTCCCTGAATTCATTTTGAATTCCACGTCATGGTGATGGTGGTGGTAAGTTAGAGAGGCCAAGGTGCTGGCATGCATTCCACCATTAGTGGAGAGACGCTGCTGGCTGGGGCTTGTAATAATAATCACATTGGGTCATAACCCAGAAATCCCTCCCATTCATATAGTAATAACAACAAATATGGAGCCAGAAACTTACCAGGCTCCAGGACTACTTCTGGCTTCTCTGTTTCTGCTGCCAGTTCTGCGGCTGGCTGCTGCTCTGTGGGGTCATCAAACAGCTCCTCTGACTATGAATCCAAGATGTCCTGTAGCTGCTATGGTGACAATGCCTCTTCAGAGATTGGCATGAGCTCCAGAGTCATTTCACTACTCTGATCCTGCTGCTGCCCGCTCCCCTCTGGTGCTGTATTAGATTTGGGGCTCAGAAAGTCGTTATCCTGGCTGATCAGGTTATTCTGAACAGCTGGGGGCTCAGTACTCTGCACAATTCCCAGCACACTGTCAAAATCCTTGTAAAAGAGGCCAGATGATGGGGAGTCCCCTGAGGTGTGGTTCTCATCCCTAGCTTTCTGATACTTGCTCTTGAGCTGCTACCTGCATTGGTTGCCAGTCTGTTGAATCCTCAACACGGACAGCTTCTCTGCTATTTCTCAGTACATGCTGTCATTTCTGGTTCTCTCACCAAAGTCAAACATCTTGCCCACCTTGCACCAGAGATTTACCAGAACCTGACTGTGGCCCTGTGACCAGGTAGCAATGTGCTTGGCAAAGGATGACTTCTTGTTGCTGGCCACGGCTAATGCAGCAGACGTCTCACTCTGTCTGCAGTTCTGGGGTCAGAATAAAATGCAAGGGTTTAATGTCAAGCAGCTGTACATGAACAAGGGGTTGCTTGTGTTTCCTAGGAGTTGACTGGCTAGTCTTGGGACAGAAAGGCCAAGGAACACAGGGATTGTGGGATAGTGTTGGCAGACTTTTAGGACCCAGGTCTGGGGACCCAGGTCTAAGCTGTGTCCACACTGAAAAATGATGGAATTTGGATCCAAATCCCAGAGGCACTCAGCTTCAGATGTATACTCTTGGCCAGATTCTAGGGGCCCAGTTCTGAGGGCTTAAAGGCCTGAGTCTGACAAACTTGTGTTTTGACAGATTTGGGCTCAAATCTAAGTCTGAACCCAGGCTTACATTCCAGTGTAGATGTATGCAAAGAGGCTAAATACTTTGCCCAAGATCACAACAAACAAGGAATATAACCCAGATCTCCTGACTCCCCGTCCTGTTTTATAACTCCCAGGACTAGTCATCTCCTACAAAAGGGCATATATTTTTATTCAGCATAGAGATTTACAGGTCTGTCTATGCCAGTCTTGCATCTTTAGGGACTAAATGAAAAAGGTACCATCCAGGATCCAGTATTTGTATGCTTACAATCAGTGGGTCTTCAATGACTTGTTTATTAGTCAAATAACTTTCAAAGCCAATAGTATGTTGTTTTGGTGTGTCTGTCTTCTGTTTGTTGTTTATTTTGTTACAGTAGCTCATAGATTGAAGACTGCTGTGCTAGGCGCTGCATAAGCACATAGTAACTGGAGAGAAAAGAGGTAGATCATCCCAGTTCACAAATGTGGATCTGAGGCACAGAGAGGATAAAAAACTTGCCCAAGATCACGCAATAGGCCTAAAACAGAGCTGAGACTTGAACCCAGATCTCTCCAAGCCCAGTCCAGCACATTAACTACAAGAGACTCCTGTCGCCTATACTCTAGCTATTACTGATGTCTTATGAGAACTCTCAAAGGCTTTTTTTCTTTTTCTGTGAAATCATGGCAAGGAAATACCACATCTATATGCATTGCTACTGACCTCTGACTGTTTGAATATCAATGACTGTCTTTGATGGGAGATGAGAGCTATTAAATAAATAAGGAATAATAAAATAACATTAATCAGAGGATCCTAATTGTTTGATGAGTTCTGGTGTTCAAAGACAATCATCTGGTTTCTACAAAGGGGGCTGGAAACTTACATCAGCAGCGCTGCAGCTGTGCCGGTGTAGGGGTTTGTGTAGACATACCCAGGGACACTGAAAAGCATTTGAAATGGCAGTGAAGTTTAAGTGACATTTGTGCCTTGTAGTCTGGGGTAGTTACAATTCTTTTGGAATCCTACAAGAGAAGCACAAGTAGCTGACTGAGACTACAAATGCTGCAGGTTACAGAAGCATGGATCAGCCACTGAGAATATCCTATTGCAAGTCTGGCTAGGATCCTTCAGATTCTAAGCCAAATGTTAAACACACTCTAAATGACTGACTTAACACTAAATTGCTCTCTGGCAGTACTCCTAAGTATGAAGATCCATTACTCCTGAGAGTGCTTAAAGCCATGGTATTATCCAAACTTCCGCTTTCAGACTTTGTGTTACCCAATTAAATATATACCTGTGTGTCTCTACCTCTACACAGTGTTACTACTATATTTGGATACAACCGTATTCCCCACTATTGAACATACTATAGTGTTGTATTTCCCCTCTTTTATCATTATACTTAACAGCTTTCTGAATATCTGCTATCCTATTTATCATAATGTTGTCCCATAGTGTTGTTCCAACTCTCTCTTTAATGTCCCATCCTACTTCATTGCTGGTGATGTTCTGTATCTTGTTCTGTGTGCATTCTGTACCTTATTTCTCTCTGGTAATGTGAAGCAAGAGATGTGAGGTTCAGAGAGCCTTTCGTTCCTATTTAAGTCAATAGAGTTGAGAGTGCTCTAGCAACTAACAGGCTCAGACCTCTACTCTGTTACTTTTCCTTCTTAGAATTCTTCATTTTTCACTCTCTAATATACAGTAAGATCCTAACTGCTTCACTGTTTGTTGTGCTTCTGGGGTGAAAACATGGTTCCTAGCAGTCACCTCGTCATGCTTTAAATGCTTTGCAAGCTAGTTACTTTTCACAACTTTCCCGTGATGTAGGTAAGTGTTATTATCTCCATTTTTTAAAAACAGTTCAGAGATAGAAGTGAATGAGTGATTTAATTGAGGTGGTGTCACAGGAGGAAGTAGAAGACTGGGTCCCAGTCTTTTGTGTAGGTCACCCCTCTCTCTGATTCAGTGTATGAAATGAGCTATTAATTACTTAAAACCTACACAAACTTCCCCACTAGATTACGAACATCTAAGGCGAGTCCAGTGCTAAGCATAAAATCTTTGACAAGGTCCCTTAAATGTGGTAAAAGTCATAGGTTGGTCAGTAGGTTTGTTTCTAGTTCATTCTGTGTTTTTGTAATCTCTTGTCTGTCCTTTTCTGTTTATCTTTCAGTTTACTTAGTTACATAATTATTGCATCTACTTAAAGATCAGTCAAAAAATGAAATTATATTTTGCTGGAGATGAGATGTAAACAAATGTTTGATCTTGCCCGGCCATTTTTCTTATATCTTTTGCCAAGATTCATAAAAGGAGATTATGTTTTAAAATCTGCATTGTATAATTCATAAATGTTTCAAGGTGTCTGCAGACCTGGGTTAATGGCTATCATATCTGAGGAAACTAAAAAGGTGGCTGTCTACCCACTGGAATGTACAATATAATCATGTTCAGTGCATATGTAAGTTTCTAACTTATACTATCCCTTTCCTTTCCCATTTTTTGACTTAACTTGAAAATAAACTAAAATAAATAATAGAAGAACGAAGAAAGAGAAAAATGGCATAGTCCTGCCAGGTGCTAAAATCTAAGCCAAATGAAAAATATAGATTTTGTTTTAATACTTCTTAACACATGCTCATTAAATTATTACTTTATGAAAGTATTGTAGATACAAATAAAATCCTTATACATTTTTATAGCATCTGGTCTTATTACTATGTGAGTAGATGTTAGTTGCCCGTTAGAAGATGAATGAGATAGTGTATTTTATGACGAAGCAGCCTGATACATATTTAGAAAAGCTGATACTTTGATGTGAAGAAAATCAACCACATAATACACTTGCAGCATTCTTCTCAAGAGTCTTAATGCAAACGAACATGTAATGCCTCAAAGAAGCAATGTATGTCAAGAGGAATAAACACTCAGTAAACCAGACATGCATTTTATCAATACTCTAAATACTGAAAACACATTCAACAAAATACTGGGAAAAAAGTATGACAGCAAACTTTGTAACAGTTACATTTTAGATAAAGGAGACTCTTCTATGAGGTTGTATCCACTGACGCTAGCATAAATATTAATAGCACCAACTACATCATGCTATTGCTGAGACAAATACCATTCTTGGAAAAAGATGATCATTTTATAAAAACATGCCTGACTGTATCCACTCATTATAGCAATATTTTTAATTAAAATGTTTATCTGTTCGCGCATATGCAAGAACATTGTTGTCCTGCATGTCTTATAATTGTGAATTTCCTACAGGTGTGTTATCATAGACTAAAATAAAGCCGTTGAATTATAAATGCAAAGGGTTGTTATATTATTGCTGAGCTTAAAATATTGAGGCCATTAAATGACCTTATTTTATAATAATATATTTGAGTTACCTAAAATGTTTTTTCTCTTTTGCATTTGACAGGAACTCTGACTAAATATTTTATTCATTTGTCCCCTTTCCCTCTTGGGACGAACTGACCAATCTTCTGATTCTCCTCTATCTATGCTGGAGGTCAGACATTTTAGCACCTCTACTTAATATTTCAATGCTCTTGCATTTCCTCCACATGGGGCAGTGAGCTGCTTTTGACCACACAAACTGACATGAACAGTATGAAAAGGGAGCTGGCCATGGTCAAATGTGGGCAGCAGGTTTAGAAAATAGTTCCTGGCTAGATGATACAATAGATACAATATTAGACACAATTTATTTTTAAGGATGCTGGAATGGTTCCATGGATGATCTTCCATAAATGAATAGATCTTTTGTTATTGGCCTTGGTCTCTCCTTCCTCCCCTTGTCAGGGCAATTCCATATCTTTCTAATTGAGTGTTATTTTTTTTTACTTTTTTCAGATTTTAGGCTATAAGTAAGTTCAACTATTTAACTACATAGCCTTGGAGCTCTGAAACCATTTTTCCTTTAACAAGTTTATTGCTTCAACGGTTATTTGTTTCAGAAGGTGCAACAGCACTGCTATGTATATTTATGTGGCACACAGAAAACATACAACACAGTTCCTTTTACATCTGTGAAATGGCAATACTTTCCAAAGAAGGGACAAACTGGTTTCCCATGTCATTAACAAGAAGCCAGTTGATTTCTAAATAATATTGTAGGAGTGTTCGTTCTTTAAATATGGTCCAGTATACTTTCAGAGATAATTATCCTGCCCTCTCAGTTCATTATCTGGAACCTTAAACCATAGGAAGCTGACACCTCTCCATCACCCACTTCAAGCTTAGGAAAGTCTCCTGCAGGAGGGCCCTTGGAGCTAGGCTCAGCAGAAGGTATTGCCCAACAGGACCTGAGTGGCAGCCCCTCACAGCCCACTGATTGCTCGGTACTAGTATAGTACTTAAACCAAAAAGCTAGGAAGGGGAGTTGTCAGAGCAACAACACAGACTGCCTGCCTGTCTCTGCACCAGACCCTGCTTGCAGTAGACCTTAGACTCTGGCTTCCAGTGCTGGTTTGTCCTTGACTTTGCTCTTTGATAGTTATCTGTAACCTGGTTCCCAACTCTGATCTCCTAGTAACCTGACTGTGCCTGACCTCCTTTTGCTTGACACTCAGTTTGACTTCAGACCTATCTCAGACGCTGACCTCCTGGTACTTGATTTGGCCTGACTGCCGACTCCTGCTCCAGCCACTAGATCTGACTGCCCTCATCTCAGTCATGACAAGTGGTAGCTCTTATTTAGTTAATGCATCTTCCCTTACTCTTTGTGACAGGTGAGCATCTAAAGTCTGACCTCAGGTGAGTGGACTAAACTTTAACATTGTTTTCATTTTCTTTTTTGACTGCCCATTCTAGTGACAGAGTCTTCTAACTTCTTCCCATTGGAGATGGCTGAGAATTGCATTAGCAAATTTCCTGAATTATCGTCTTTGGATTTTTAACAAATAATTATACATTGCCGTTCAGTAGTGCCTGCTGTCCAAAGGTCTCAGAGCATATTGTAAATAGAAGTGCACAGGACATTCCTGAGGGGTAGATATTATCACTCTTTTATATATTAGATAAAGGAGGCACATAATTAAGTGAATTACTTAAAGTTATTCAGGAAGCTTGTGATACAGTCAAGAACAGAACAGAGGCTTCCTGGAAGAAAAAAAATTAAAAAAAAAAAACCTCAATGGAGATACATAGAAGATTTGCCTTAAAAAGAAAAGCATACTTGGAAATCAATCCTCAGCTCTGCTGAATTTACACTTGGGTTGAGGATTGAGGGTGTGAGAGAGATTTTTATATGAGATATAGTGACTGAGGTATGTAAGCCGTTTTTGCACCAGGGAGCCTAAAGTCATGGTGTCCGAGGCAAAGAAAGAGACACTCACTATTTCAGATTAGGGTGTGACCAAATGCAAGGGGCAGATTATCCCACATCTGCCTACTGTGAGGTTCTCAGACTTTCCCCTGGTGTTGGCTTCTGTCTAAAATGGGATATTGAACTAGATGGACCTTTGGGCCTGATCTAGTCTGGCAATTCCTATGTTTCACCCACTCTGCAAACTGGAACAGCAGAACAACTACAGATAATGAGAAATGCCCGTCAATCAGCTCCCTGTATGCTAAACAGCACTACTTACTATTCCTTCCCCTTTCCCTCACCCATCTTGGGAGTAGGAATAACTACAGTCCTAGAGCTGTAGAAACCATAAATAAAAATATTCAGTTTGTAGGGTGGGTTGCGGTGTTTGATTCTCATCTCTGGTAAGGAGCTGTTGAGACAGCTACTACCAATGATAAGCTGTTTATGAAGTGGTGACAGCTTGCATTCCAAATCACTGTGGTAAAAAGGCAAAGCTAAATGTTGTGTCTCTTCCCTTCCCTCTCCTCTGATCACCATTTGTGGGTACAAAGAATTAAAAATATTGGGGCAAATGAGGACTGAGGCCTTTTCCCCCCTCTTCTCCTAAGCTGCCAGGAAAACACAGCTGTCATCTGGGAGAAGGTCTCTAACCAGAAACCAGTCTTTTTTTAAATCTTTGTTCCAGGTGGCTGACAGGTATTTGGGGAAGTACTATCCTGTCACTAGGATGTTGCTGAGTGCTTTCCATAATGTCACTGTGTGGATGGAGTCACAGTTGCTTTTCCCCTGGCTTGCACTTGCATTTTTGTTTACACCAAATCAGAATTTGCACTGATGTAAACGAGTGCACAAGATACAACCCATGGAGAATCAGTTCCAATGACTCCACTACTTTGCGGCTGGCATATAAATTGGTTACCTTGTGCGAGTTTTGATTTGCACTTCTGAGCTGAAACATACCCTAGAATGATTGCAAGGCTGATGGGAACAAAATTTGAGTCTTGACAGAACCTTATTTAAAGTGCTTCTATGCTAATTCCTTACATTGTAGACTGAATGATGGGAGTTTTTCACCAGTGGAGGTAATATAGAATGACTTGAATAACAGTGTGATAACAATGTATCATAATGGAGGAGGGCACATTAAACAGCTGGGCATAACTGTGCTGGTATTACAGAGCCCGTACCACAGTACAGTCTTGCACAAAGGAACACCAATATACCAGTGCTAAGTGGTGCAATCATGGAGGAGAGAGGAGTGTGCCACACAACTGCAAGATGTCAACCAGGATTGCTCTCACAGTTGTACCAAGATCTTGTATTTTATGCAATAAATATGAATATTCTCTATTTCGTAAGTTACAGTGTATGGTCAGTGAGTGGGATGAGTTCCTTTTTGGCAGTCACAGAGCAGATAGGCTCTGAGTAGCGTCCCTGGTATTTGGCTATATTGGTATCGCAAAAGCAATAACAGAGAGTATATATATACACATATCTCTTAGCCTAAGCTTCCTCTTTGGGCTTTTACTGGGGTTTCCCACCAGGACCTCCCTTCTCCTAACTCCTCAATTTCCTTTTCCTACAAGTCAGCTCCCTACCTCCTTTATATTCCTGAAGAAATTGAAGAGCTACATTTGCCGCAATGAGACAGCAGAATTTCAACAACTTTATACAGGCTTTTAACACCTAACAGGATGGGCTGACAGAAGATCCCTGCTATCCAATTACAATGGCAATAGGAATATAAACCATACATTATATGCTGCAGTATGTGTGTTCACTCTTCAGTCTCATCACTCCAATTCTACACAGGTAATCCCCCCATGATTATTTGTTTTTTAGCCTAAGCCTTGAAGAGAATGGCATTCACTTTTTGAATTACCACATGTACTTCACTTAAACCTTGCTCTCTGTGTCATATCTTAGGCAGCAACTGCATCACAAAACTTTCAGATGTTCACATAGCTAGAAAAATATTCTTTTCCCTCCATTATGTTGTTTGTTAAATCTACTTCTGCCTTATTGGTTCATAGGAATAATGTTTAAGGGGTTGAAATATTCTAGCAATAAATAGCTCTTGCACTTACCAATGCCTCAGCTCTACTTCAGTATTTAATCATCCTCAAACTCCATAAATTGCCTCATATACACCACCACCATGAATGTTATCCCTTAATCAAACTGGATTAATAAGTTACACATTTACATATGAACATTGGTGGGTCATGAGAGAGATGAGCCAGATGTAGTGGTGATGTAAATTGTGGCATAAGTTAGACATCAGTTAAGTTGCTGTAACTCTTATGAATGCTGAGAGGAAAGACAGACATGTCTGTAGAAGGAAAAACTATTAACAAGATTGTTCAAGCTATGTTTACCTTATACCACCATTTAAATTTGGCCCCATATATTTATTCTGATTCAAGAGTTAAGGTTATTTCTTGCCCCAAATAATAGCTGTGGAAAAATTGAGTGTTTTTAAATTTGGACTTTCTTGATACTGTATCATAGTTATCTATACTTTACATCAAGTTGTGATGTCTATCAAAAATAGTATTTAGACTGACCAAAAGTTATAGGTTTAATGTAGGAGTCAGTGGTGAAATGCTATGATCTGTGTTATACAGTTGTTCAACTACGTGATCATGTGGTTCCTTTGGGCCTTCACATTTATGAATCTATTAATTTTGTCAGTGTATTTTATTTATTCGTGTAAATAAACTAACACAAATAGATGCCTATACTGGGCTGTAGGTGCCCTTGCTATTAATTAAAACAAATTAAATACAAAAATCATTACAACTCAAACAGGAGCACAAGCCTCTCCCCACTTCCCTGCCATACAGCATAGCACCAGTCCTGAAATGTATTACAAATCAAAATTACCCACCCTCACCTTCTCCAAAGTACACCACCCTAACTGTCTGAGCCATCCCCAAATGCCTGCTGAGCAGACAAGTTCTACGTGTGCCTGCAAGGTCACAGACTTTGGCAATTCAGAAACAACATGGATGGGGAACAGGATTTGAATTCCAAAGCTGATGAGCCCAAAGAGAAGATGTCCTATGAGACTCTTTCTCTTATATATGCACCCAGGTATATCAAGGGCTTCTGCTGATCACAGCTGTGTCAGTATGGCTCATGTCATACCAATTTACACTGATGACTGGTGCAACACTGCTTACAAACAGAAAACTAAAAGCTTTTTTCTGTAAGTGTATTCAGTGTTTGTGAAAGGTGCTGGAGAGACTGTCTGGGAACTGAAGTCTTCTGTTTTTGCACAGAATATAACAGAAGCAGCAGCAATGCAACCATTACTACATGACCAAAGTTCCTTTACCTGAATCCTCCCGATTATCAATCCCCTAAGCCACACATGCCCCACAAAAAAACAATGGTTAAAAACATTAGTAATTTTATATCAGTTTATATTGGAAGATATAAATAATATGCAAATTTTTAAACTGTATCCAAAAAACAAAGAAGGGATAAGTCAACTTTTTCTAATTAGTAGAGTGAAAAAAATGTGGTGACAAATTATTTACTTTCATTATTTTCTACCTCATCAATAATATTTTTTTTTGCAGCACTGAATAACAATCAACAATTCTCTGTGTATAGTGCCACCATATTATTTTCATTCTGTCAACCTTAGCTTGCCATTTTCACATGTTTACAGTGGTTCTAGCTTCTATCATCAGAACTGTCATCTGTCACATTGGTAAAGTTAGATGACAATTATAGTTCTTTGATACTTTGATGCTACATTGGGGTTGAAATAAGTACCCCTCTCACAGAACTCAACTATTGTGTAATAAGAACTTCAGCTCTTCAGCTTTACTTTTTTCCTTTCAAAGGCCTTTCCCTTTTTTAGTACTGTCAGTACTGCTACCCTGTCTCCCTTCATATTGATGAGGATAAAATACATTATCCTTTGCCACACATGAGTTCTAGGCATTCACCTTCAAAAATGAGGATAAATGTATAATCTCGTGGTCTTCTGTAACATATCCTTCACACTGCAGAGTATGAGTATATCTAAAAATGGATGTCTAGACAGATACTTAGATAAACATTTATGTACATGTATGGTAGTCTATAGAATATTTCTAAAACCTTTGCTTTAATGTATCAGATTCCAAGAAATTACTCTGTGAGCGTGTGGATGCACATATATAAAATTTTGCAAAACTGCAGTACAAAGGAATACAACATTTCAAATAGTGCTATGGACATGCTTCAAGATTCTGATCTCATTTATTCCATTGTAAAGCCAAATAACTCTGATTTCAGGACTGGTATAAATGAGATCAGAATTTGTTCTACTATAATTTAAAAAAATAATAAACAGCATCCGCTGCTGCTGCTACCTTCTGCAGATGACCATTGTTCAGATACGCATCAGCGGATGTCACAGGAAAGAGGAATTTAAGCCATTGCTTTCCTGGGGGAAGCCATATTTTTGGAATTTTTATGGAGAGGAGAGAGAGAGTGATGCAGGACAGAATCTGGGCCACCACCGTACATCATTGTAAAATAAAAATCCTTTACAATATAAATTGTCTTATAATGTGATAATATTATTTCCAGAAAATGCTAAAGAACTTGACTTGTGTAAAGTTTTTTCTTTAGTCTGTAAAAATATTGGTTCAGAAGTTTGAACAGTCCTTAAGAGCTCTCAAGTGTTTTAGAACAATTTTTAAATCACTGACTCAGACCACTTCAGTTAACTCTCTCCATCTTTTTAGGACTCTTCTTATTTCCTTTGGTTGTGTGATTGATAAGAAAATATAATAAAGGTAACCTGGAGTCATGAAAGAGACTTTAGATATTTTGATACAGAAATTCACAATTTTCATGCTTACAAAATCTGTACAGAAAGAAACTTTCGACAGATGTACAATCAAAATGTTTTTCAGTTAATGTGGACAAATAATATGCTCATTCTTTTTCTTTTTAACAACAGAGGTATAAAAGGAAAATCTGATGGATGATAATTTAGATATTTCTGAAGATTTGATTTTTGTGCTAATTCTTCCTAAATTTCATTGACTTTTTTTATAACCTATCTGCGATAATTTTGCATTCCTTAAGACAATATTTAAATTTGTTTCATTTTATCATTGTCTGATTTTTGTGTGGATGTTTTGTATCAATTACTCATTTTTTATTTTAAACTGATGTGCATTCTGAAAATATAAATAAAATGAAAAAAAAAACAACCAAAAAACATTATAGCTTTTAGAGACTGTCTCGATGGATTTACCCCATGTTTCTTTATCCCCTTTCCCCAGTTTCTTAGGGCAGTTTTTTCTTTGCTGTTGATTAAGGACATATACTATGAATATTTGTGGTGAAGCACAGGATGTTGATTAATTAGTCCATGTTTGTACAGTGCATTAAAAATTTAAACACTATTTAAATACTTGGTATTATTTTTATTGCTCACATAGAAAATACATGATAAATCACAGATTGGGGAATGAGCCATCATAATGGTTGCTACCTACCACTCACTGTGACCAACATTTTGTGATCAATGTACTCTACTTTTCCTCCAAGTAGTTTCTGATAGTTTCCCAAATTCTTTAGGACCAGAAGGTTGAAAACAGAAGCTATTTTATGTGAGTCTGTTTTTTCTCTGTGAATTGATTAATAGTGGTTACTGCTGGTTAAAACACAGTAGTTACCACATTCTTGGGTCAAAGTGTATCTCTCCTATCCTACATAATTAGAGCCCAGTTTTGCTCCCATTTAAGTCAATGGTTAAACTCCCATTGGCTTCAGTGGGAAGAAGATCATGCATTTATTTCTGGCCTGAACTCTGACAGTACCCTGGAACCCCAGACTTTTGAATAGCTATGGAAACACTACTGCTGGAAGACACAATTCATAGATTTCTTATTGGTACACCTGCTTCACCTGGAGTGAAGTTTCTAGATACAAATGGGCTCTTTTGTTGCAGAACATACAATCCCAGCATGCTCTGCTTTTTGAGAGGACCTCCATCATCCTTTCCCAACTTTTAGTCCAAAGGCTGGTCTCCCTGATTCCAGTGGGAGTAGGATTGAGCCACAAATGGTTTTAACAAAATGTAGACTATATAATCCTGTAGCTCTTATACAGAAAAATCTACAATTGATTTCCTTTCTATTATGTAAACTAATTAAATGTATCAAAATCTATTCTAGTCTGACTCCATACCTGCTATCTGAGCACCTGCCAAGGTTAGGAAGTTAAACCAAAAGACTGTCTGTCTATAGGAATCCTGTTGTAACCCCAATTTCTGAATTGCCTGAAGCATGAGTCAGGGGATTTTCAGCCACCTGCTTTTTGGGTCAAGTGATCTTTTAAAACTTTTTGCCCCCATAGCTATACAGTCAGGTAGGCTGTGCACAAAGTCAGGGCCTTTTTTAGTAGTGGAGACCAGACCATAGACAATATATGACAGCATTTTGGGGGCCAGGCCATTTCCACTGGCATAATCAGGTTGCACTGTAGTTGTCTGCTCTGTTCTTGGATGTAGCTTACGTTTATTTTTATTAACATCAAATAATCAATAATAATTCAAAATCAAAATAATCTTGCATAAATTTGCATGTATTTTTAAAGACCAACCCTGCTAGATCAATCCTGGAAGGCCACAGGGGAGTGTTTTATTTTGTTGATTGCTGATAATTAGGGTAATTTGAAAACTATTGGAATTCTAGGCATATATGTTCTTCAAGAAAATGAGACACAACAGCTGTGGTGTTGGATTGTTACTAAGTATTCATATACTATCTTTTTTTATTTGTAGTGTATTGCCCGTTTAAAAAAAGCGCACCTCAAACCCCCAAGCAGCTGCTTGTAAGTTTACATAAAGCTGTTTTATAAGGCTTGATAACATAAAGTTAAATAAAATGATACTTTAACATTACAACTTTTACAGCATTTTCATTAATACTTCAAAAATGGTAAGAATAAAATATATTAGATATAGAGGAAGAGAGAAATGAATGAATTTGTACAAAGTAATAACCTTACTCACTAAACTATAATTGTAACCATTTACTTTGTAAACTAGAAAACACTAAAATTTCAGTGGGTTTTTTTTCTCTGCTGTAACTTTGATAAATAATAATGTCATGACATTTACTTGATCATTCTACTATGCAGGATTACCCTCCCCCACATTAACTTAATTTTACTGTTCCTGCTGTATTTGGGGGCTTTCTTGGTTCTAGTTTCCATGTTATGAGCTCTTAGTTTTCCAGCTGAGGCACTATTACATTTATGTGTGGTTTTATAAACATCTTGTGTTGTTGATATTTGATGCTTGCTATCAATTACCTGAGAGAATATTAAAACATATTGGAGATACTGTCTCCAAAGTAAAAGCAGCAAAGAATCCTGTGGCACCTTATAGACTAACAGACGTTTTGGAGCATGAGCTTTCGTGGGTGAATACCCACTATCTGACGAAGTGGGTATTCACCCACGAAAGCTCATGCTCCAAAATGTCTGTTAGTCTATAAGGTGCCACAGGATTCTTTGCTGCTTTTACAGATTCAGACTAACACGGCTACCCCTCTGATACTTGTCTCCAAAGTAATATTAAGATTATAATAGCTTATAGACTATGTATGAAATACTTGTTAATAATAATGCTTATTAAAGTAATACATCAGAACATACTTTGAAACTTCCGGCTGTCAGTGAGGTCACACTCATGTTAACATGCTCAGTAAATGTACAGTTCTAATTGATTGATTGTTATTGTTTGTTACCTTATTATTAAATTGCATTGCCTAATAATAATACTAATAGGGCAATCATCATAATCATTTCCTTTTTCCAACACTAGGGTTGGGCTGGGCAGATTCCATTCACATCTGTTTTCATCCATCTGTTGAAATTGTTGGGGCAGGGGTTGCCCAGATGGTTTTGTATACTGTATTCTACCACTGTTTTCTTGGACATTCATGGCCTCACCATGCACTCTTCCACAGAGAACAGTTTTAGGCAGTTGGTGTGGGGACAGTCTGGCTATGTGGTTGAACCATTGTAGGTAGTGCCTTTTGATGACTGAAGGCATTCACTGCACTTTCAGTCTTCCATGGATGTCATCATTTCTTAGTTTGTTTAGCCTTCTGAAATTTAGGATATGATGCAAACACCTCATTTCAAATGCTCCTTTTGCTCCACACACTTTGTCAGAATGCATGTTTTGCATTGTATACAATCTGGTTTAAGGTTCCAAATGTTTTTCTTCGGGTACAGGAATGTTCTGCTGGCAGCAAGTATCTGCTTGCCAATGTCACCTTCATAGCAGTTGCCATGTGTTATGATGGAGCCCAAGTAGCAGAAGCTGTCTGCTTGTTCAATATCTATACAGGTCATGACTACTTTAGCCTCTTTCTCAGGGCCAGCACTTCCATTTAGGTGACCGCTAGGGCACCAGGATTTGGGAGGGCGGCAATTCGGTGGCAGGGGGTCCTTCCGCGCTCTGGGTCATCGTCGGCAATTCTGCGGCGAGTCCTTCACTCACTCCGGGACCCGCTGCCGACGTGCCCCAAAGTCCGGGAGCGCGGAAGGACCCCCCCCACCACAGAATTGCCACCAACGACCAGGAGCGCAGAAGGACCCCTGCCTAGAGCTCCAAAAACCCTGGCGCCACTCCTGCTCTTTCTTGATATTTGATGTTACTATTAGTTTGGTGGTTTCTTTCATTCAATTTTAATCCCATTCTCTGGCTGTAGTGTACAGGTTAATTGCTGCTTTTTGGTTGTAGCGCTCCATAGGCATTATCATTAGGATATGATCTGAAAAGTCAAGGTGACTGATAATTTGCTCTGATATCATGCAGTCTTCATCAATATTCCTAAGGAAGGTGGACAAGATGTTTTCTAAATATAGAGCAAAAAGTACTGAACTGAGTATGTATCCCTGTTTGACTCCAATTTTCACTTCAAATCACTCTGTCATCTGTCCATTGATTCTTACTGTATGCCACACTGCTACACAGACCGCAGTATTTGAATCAGTTTGCTGCTAAAACCATACCACTCGATGACTTGCCACAGATTTTCTCTGCTGATAGAGTCAAATGCTTTCCTCAAGTGAATGAATCTACAAAACGGGTTTGTTGAATTCTGTGTCACAATAAGATTTGACAAAAAGCATATTTCTGATCTATGGTGGAACATCCAGGTCTAAAGCCAGTTTGTGACTCAGAAAGGATTTCCTCTGCTCTTAATACTTCAACATTTGCTAAAAAACAACAATAAAAACATGAGATTTTATAGTTTGAAGTTTTGAAAAATACAGACATTGTGGTGATTTTTTAGAATACAATCGGTGGACACTTTGCTCCTCTTTAGACCTATAGGGCACAATAGTAGAACAATTCTGGGCAGAGGAGAGAGGCATCGTGCATATCCTGAGTAAGGAGGTTTTAATGATAGAGTTGAATCCAAAAATGAGATACTAGGTGACACCAGAGATTGAAAATCTGTTAAGAAGAAAAAAAGGAAGCGTATCAAGAACACGTGAAAAGTCGAAGACTGTCCTGAGGTGAAAAACAAATAAATACAGCTCAAGAACTAAAATGAAGAGTCAAAAAGGCTAAGAAAGACTGTCTTCAAAGAGAAGGCAAAAAGTTTGAAAGACAATTTCCAAAAAGCAGTGCAGAAGGCTTTTTCAGAAAGCTTCATTACTATCAAATAAATTAACACCTGTATCAAGTCAGCTATGAGACACTCAGGGGAATAATATAGCAGAAAAAGGATCAGAAGTTCAAAAGATGGAAAGAATAGTTTCCTTGGCTATTGAACGTGCATAGTCAATTTAACTCAGCTGTCCTTGAGGCCATCAACTGCAAAGGCAACAATGAAGAACAACAACACATACTAGAAGTAGGAATTGAAACTGCAATCAAGTCCCTGAAAAACAACAATGCACTTGGTCCAGATAGCATACTGCCTGAAGTGTTAAAACATGGTGGAAGAGGAATGGTTATGCTCCTTTGCAAACTATTTAATCTCATTTAGATGAAGGATGAAGTACGTGGAGAATGGCAATGCTGCCACTCTTTAAGAAAGGTGATCCGACAAATGACTAAATCTTATAAGCGTTCCTAGCAAGGTATTCTGTAAAGTGATTCCCAGTTGAATGGAAATAGGATAATCTAGTCCATATATTTCTGATGATTATTGCACATATCAGCTGCTCAGAGTCACTCAAGACTAGATACTGTCACCCTTAGTTATCTTGAGGAGTATTTTCCTTGATCCCTCTGAAATCAAACAGTTGGAGTAAAAGCATCCAGTTCCTCAGCCTTCCTGCAGTGCAAACCAGCATAAACCTAATAGAACAGCTGAGGATTCTTTTTGCATGGGGAAATTCCTGGGAATCCAATTCATGCCATCACATCCCAATCCTTGGTGTACTCAATGGGACTGCTTAAGTAGTACAGTAGTAAGGGTGGTAGAATAAAACTCTATATTCTATGTCTTATTGCTTTAAGAGCAGGTCTGGTACCCTTTACTCCCATGACTAGTTACTCACATGAACACTTGTGACCCTGGAATCCCTCAATGCCAACTGGCAGAGGGCATAGCATACTACAACTCACATCAGGCCTGACATATTCATTGCCCTAATTCACTGTTGTCACAGTCTGTATTGTAAAGGTGTTGTGTAAATTATTATATAGAAACAGCACTTTGTTACACTGTCTGATGAATGTAGAGTGTATAAAAAGAGATAAAAATGTATGCTGAAAATATGTTCTAAAATGTTTTTGGCAGGCAGCGCCTAAAGCTGAGCCTGCCTTAGACAAAGGAATGTGTATTTACCTCTCTGACCAGCTTCATTGCAGTGCACAGTGAAAAGGATATTTACATATTAGGTAAATAAAGCCATCAAGCTAGCAATTGGGAGAGATGACCGCTAATGATCACAATGGGACGATAGAGTCTGCATCTCCAGGAAGTTTTCCTAGCTCTTGAAACAGACACAATTAACTTTGGGGAAATGTAAAGGGGGCAAAGAGAAATTTGCATCATCTATCACCTAGGGACAATGAGGAGCAGCACCCTCTGAGTTCATGGAGTCAGTAGCTGGAAACCAACTACAAGCAAGAAATCTGCTTAGACAAAGATTGTAACTTGCTGAAATTAAGTTTTAGTTGCTAGAAAGCATTTTGTTTTATTTTACTTGTAACTATACCTGTTTCATTCTTATTTATTATCACTTAAATCTCTGTTCTTTGTTAATAAACTTATTCTTGTTTTATTACAAAACCATCTCAGTTCTGTATATTAAAGTGGAAAGTGAGTTCTCTGCTAAATGTATATACTGTCTCTCTGGAGGCAGTGAACATAATCACTTCTGTGACTGTGCAGTGAGAATTACAGGACACTGTGGAGACATATCTCTGGGGAATTGGGGTTCACTGGTTATTACCTGCAAGGCAAGGTTTGGACTGGCAGTAGTTTGCTGGCAAGGCAGACAAGCTGGTGTGTCGAAGAGCTGACACATAGTCCAGCAGCAGCAAAGCTCTCACTTGCTGAAGCTGAGAGGGGAAACAGTGACTCACAATTCTGAGTACCCCAAGAGAAGTGTCACTCACACCACTCTAACTGGTTCCGGTGACTCTTCTTGTTCAAGTAAATGCTCAACAATGGGAAAAGGAGTTCATATTCTGGCATTAAGTATATACACTGCTCTTATCTCTACAAGAAGCTAAAGATTTTGTGAGTTTTCTCTCTAATTACATAGACACATTTATGGGAGTTAGGTTGAGCATTTAGGCTCAACCCTGAGTAAGGGGTGGTGCATAGCCATGCTGGGAAGGAACTGAGGCTCAGCAAGCAACAATTCCTCACCTGCTCCTCTCTTGTTTCTGGGGATTGGAGGGGCAGTGAGTGACTGCTGTCTTTGAAAGAGTGCAGCTTATTTCCCCTGTCATATCTGGCTTGTTACTCTGGCCAGTCATTGGCATGAAGAACCAAGGCTACCTGTCCTATCCACTTGCAAAATTGGGGAGAGTATCCAGAGAGCATGGGCTGTGCTTTACACCAGATCTGGACCCAAGATCCAGGTAGGTCTTAGCTGAGCAAGTGAATTAGGCAGAACATAATTCTCCTTTATTCCTCTGCTTGGGCAAGTAAGATGAAGGCACAATCTAATACCAAATTTTTTATGGAGACAGTGATGCAAATATCATGCATTGTTTGCACAAGTTCATCATGCTCTTTATCAGTATAGTAATACTGTCACTTTATCGACCAAAATATTGTATTAGTGTCATATAGTTTTGTGTTGTAAGAGATGAATTTCACCCCAATGGCAGAGCTGGGGTAAGAATGCCAGAAGAGAGGGAGTGTGTGTGCGTAAGTGTGTGCGTACAGAGAGAGAGGGTGGGAAAATGTTCAGTATGTTTTTGCAAATAATTTTGAAATAAACAATCATTACATTCAAAATTTTCCCCAGAATTTTTTTATTCTGTTGAAAATCTGGGTGGTTTTGTTGGTTAGTTGGTTTTTTTTGTTTGTTTTATTTTTGACAAAAATATTTTGATGAGGTCTCTCTCATTCATATATATATATATATATATATATATATATATATATATATATATATATAATGAGAGACCTCATTATTAATTATATATAATTAATGTGAGCTTCTGGCTGCTCTGCACTTTTGAGAATCAGAACACTTAGGTGCTGAAATACAAATTCAGGAACACAATTGAGGCACCCATTTTTTAAATCTTGGTCATAGTTATCCCAGGGTGAGAGAGAGAGAGAGAAATGACTTTCTGAAATATCTTGCAGTAAGAAAATAGTTCATTGAATTCTTACAATTCAGAACTGGTTTTCCTCAACAGTTGCACAGACATAAGCGAGAAACAACTCTACAAAATGGCAGAGGTGTCTGAGTGAGAAACATGAGTGAACAGCTTCTGTGTGTATGTATAGTAACTACTTTTTATAAAAGATTTTACTATGCATTCAATATTATGGACTCATAATATGCAAATACATTCTACTGTTAATACGTATTCACAGCATACACATTAATAGTTCCAAAGGAGCTGTTACAAGATATGCTCTGAATATGTATTAGGAATAATACACAATATGTAACTAAGATTATTCTATATTATGAATCCATAATACTGAATGCATAGTATTGTTAATATCCATTTATACCATGCACTATAACAGCTCAGAAGGAGACATTATGGTGTATGTTATGAATGCATATTAAGAATTACACACAAAAAACTTGGCTAAATCTTTATGGATCCCTTGATGTGATATCCTGATGTAACATAGTAATAAAATGTACAATATTCTGTTCCAATGCATTATTCATTCTATTTATATAATAGGCATATTTTTGATATTTTTCATTTTAATATTTTGAAAGGGTTAGAGCCTTTTTTACATGGAAATCTTTTTGTGTTTGGAGGTGTGTGTGTAATTCTGTGTATTGTATTTTCACTAGCTTTACTTGATGGTGACAAATTATTAGTATGATACTGTTGCGAAACTGTAATATAAGTACTTATTAAAATTACAATTGTATGTGTGTAAAATATAAATCGTGAGTGACACTGCATCCAAATATTTAATGAGTTACAAAAGAGAAAGGATTACAGTCAACTTGAGAAACATTTGTCTCAACTTTCTTTTACATGTTATAGATAAAAGTAACATCAAAGATTACTATAACTGGAAGATGTGAGGAAAAAATTGTTTATTGTTTATTTACTTGGTGCTTTGTGTACAGTCAGCTGCACTGTTATGAACTTCCTGTCCCATTCACTAGCAATTTTGTGTTGTTGCCCATTTGCTCTTCTTTCTGAGAAGATCCTTATAAACATCAGGGGAGCAGAAAAACCTCTAAAAATGTTCTTAAGGGATTTAATAAAAAATCATTATACAGTATGGGAAAGGTGCTCTTTCAAAAACCGGAATGTTTATTGAAATTAAAAATCCTTATTGATAGGCTCTCTTTAAGGTTTTATTATAGTGTGGAAAGTTGAGTGCTGAGTATATGCTGCAAATAAATTAATTGCTGCAACCCAGCTCCCTTACTTTTGCTTGATTCTTGAATAATTCTTCTGACTTATTTGTGGGAATATAATGAATTGCTAGTTGACAATTTGTTGTGGTGAAATGTCAGTTTGCATGCTTCAGTACATGATTTATTCCTTTTTTACATGAGATCTATTACCTCGAGTGAACTACCTGCTTGAGCTTGCTCAGAAATAACTGAAACTACCACAAACAATGCCATATGATCTACTTTGCTAGAAGTGGGATAAAGTTTTTTGAGCCAAATTCATCTCTGGTGTAAATTCTTCGATTTCATTTGAATTGCATCTGGAATGAATTTGTCTCATTTTATGTTGCTTTACAGTGTAAGTTACATTCATTACATTATAATGTTGCTGAACATGTTAAAAGTATTACTAATCTTCGCTGAAGACACAAAGATAATTTTATTAAATGCAGGAAAGGAAATGATAAAAAATTACTTTTCAATAAAACTTATTGAAAAGGCCCAGATTTCCATTGCTGTTTACATTGAGTTCAATCCTCCACTACTGACCTGAGACACCAAAAAGGATACAGAAAACTGCCTTAAATGGGTAGCCAAGGAATCCTCCTTCAGAGACCAATCCTCCGGTGGCATAGAGCCATCATAGTCTGCTCTATGTTACCTGCTCCTCCCCTCAAAGGGGCCATGATGGGGACAGGGAAAGGTGGCACGTGGTGCCTAGTATTAGTCAGTACAGTAGGCCTTTGTGAGACTATTTCAGCTAATATAACTTAGAGCAGCCCTTATGCTGCCTTAGGTCACACCTGGTTATTTCAACTGTATAGAGGCCTAGGAAAGATAGTTTAGGGCCTGCACCATTCTTCACAGCTGCACCAATTGTAATTTCAATGCTGGTGAGGAATGAACTCATTGAATAACTCAATGGCGGTGAAGATTGGGGAACTGAAACCACAGGGCAACACTAATTTGTCTTGGTCAAGTCTAGTGGATGGCATAATTGAGTAAAAATGTGGGTACCACCACAAGTAGGCCTACACATTCTCATGACCTTATTAAGAGTACAGCAGAGATCAATTGCCTCACTTAAATGGAACATGATTGCACTGAACTTATAGCAGTAAAACTTAATTTCAGGAATATATGGGTTAACTGGCTTTGCTGTATTTTGATTCACTCTAAAGTATGGCAATTTAGGGCAAGGAGCCTTTTAAAAAAGCCCTACAAGAATTTCAGATCATTTGGGGGGAAAAAAAAACAATCCAAAACAAAAAGCTATGTTGTGGAAAGTAGGCCTTGAATTCCAAGAGCCAATGGCATCCACTCCCACTGTACCAAGCACCCTTATTCTCCTTCAAATTCCTTTTCAATACTCACTTTTTACCTTGCTTTTTCACTGCTGATCTCCACTTATATGCTGTATACTCCCTATCTCATATTAAATTTAAAAGAATACAACATCAGAAATTGTAAACTTCACTTGCAACCTCATATTCTTTTACAGAATAACAGTTTTTGCTTTAACTTTCATCTGTCTCTCTCTTCCTTACCTCCCCTTTTTTATCTGTGATGTTCTTTTTCTACATTTGGCTGTTGGTACATTATAAAGTTCCCAAGGTGAAGACTACATCATTATTCTGTTTACATTTTGTTTTCTTATGTTTGAAATAGGGCTGTCAATTAATTACAGCTAACTCACGCAATTAACTCAAAAATTAATTGTGATTAATCAGTTTTCATTGCACTGTTAAGCAACAGAATACTGTTTTAAATGTATTAAATATATTTGGATGTTTTTCTACATTTTCAAATATTGATTTCAATTACAACACAAAGTGTACACTACTCATTTTATATTATTTTTATTACTAATATTTGCACTGCAAAAATGATACACAAAATAAATAGTATTTGTCAATTCACCTCATACAAGTACTGTAATGCAATCTCTTTATCCTGAAAGTGCAACTTACAACTGTAGATTTTTTTTGTTATACAACTGTAGTCAAAAACAAAACAATGCAAAACTTTAGACCATACAAGTCCACTTAGTCCTCCTGCTTGTTTAGCCAATCGCTAAGACAAACAAGTTTGTTTACATTTATGGGAGATAATGCTGCCTACTTCTTATTTGCGATGTCACCAGAAAGTGAGAACAGGCGTTCTCCTGGGACTTTTGTAGCTGGCAGTGCAAGGTATTTACATGCCAGATATGCTAAACATTCATATGCCCCTTCATGCTTTGGCCACCATTCCAGAGGACATGCTTCCATGCTGAGGGTGCTCATTAAAAAAATGTGTTAATTTGTGATCGAACTCCTTGGGAGAGAACTGTATGTCTCTGGCTCTGTTTTACCTGCATTCTGCCATATATTTTACTTTACAGTAGTCTTGGATGATGGCTCAGCATATGTTGTTCATTTTAAGAACACTTTTGCTGCAGATTTGACAAAACACAAAGAAGGTGCCAATATGAGATTTCTAAAGATAGCTACAGCAGTTGACCCAAGGTTTAAGAATCTGAAGTGCCTTCCAAAATCTGAGTGGGATGAGGCATGGAGCATCTTTTCAGAAGTCTTAAAGGAGCAACACTCCGATGCAGAAAATACAAAACTCAAACCACCAAAAAAGAAAATCAACCTTCTGCTGGTGGCATCTGGGTCAGATTATAAAAATGAACATGTGTCGGTCCATACTGCTTTGAATCGTTATTGAGCAGAACCTGTCATCAGCATGGATGCATATACTCTTGAATGGTGGATGAAGCATGAAGTGCATCTGGCATGTAAATATCTTGCGATGCTGGCTGCAACAGTGTCATGAGAATGCCTGTTCTCACTTTCAGGTGACAGTGTGAACAAGAGGAACATTGTGAACAGCATTATTTTCTGCAAATGTAAACAAACTTGTTTGTCTGAGTGATTGCCTGAACAGGAAATAGGACTGAGTGGACTTGTAAACTCCTAAAGTTTTACGTTGTTTTATTTTTGAATGCCACTTTTTTTTTACATAATTCTACATTTGTAAGCTCTACTTTCGCGATAAAGGATTGCACTACAGTACTTGTATTAAGTGAATTGAAAAATACAATTTGTGTTTTTACAGTGCAAATATTTATAATAAACAAATATAAAGACTTTGTATTTTGTGTTGTAATTGAAATCAATAAATTTTAAAATGTAGGAAACTTCCAAAAATATTTATATAAATGGTATTCTATTGTTGTTTAACAGTGCAATTATTCACATCTTTTTATCGTACAATTAATAGCAATTTTTTAATCGCTTGAAAGCCCTAATTTGAAACCAACCAGGGTACGATTATGCATAAACATCTTAAGAGCACTGCAGTAAATGGTTTCACTGCTACCTAAATCTACCTTTCAAAAAACAAACAAACCAATATCCAATAAGGTTCAGTGGCTAGAAGCTGAAGCTTGACAGAGTCTAACTAGGAATAAAGCAAAATTTTTAACAGTGTGGGCGATCAACTATTTGAACAACTTAATATGAGATATGGTGGATTTGCCTGAAATCTTCAAATCAACACAGGATGTCTTTCTAAAAGATATGCTCCAGTACGACCACATGTTTTTGGGCTCGATTCAATGGTGATTCGATTGACTTCCTGTGGAAGAGAGACTGACTTGATTATCATTAGTCTACTCTAGCTTTAAAGTCGTTGAATAACAAAAAGGAATTTTGTATTTTTTACAGTTTTTGCAGAAAAAGGAAACTGATGAAACTCATATAATGCCTCAGAAAAATTGCCTTATTTCCCAAATTCATCATCTTGATATCAGTTGTAGACTACATCTTTTACACCAGCTCTGTATGAAACACAGACCACTATCCTTGTAATAGTGTCCCCCCCATCCCCACCCTCCAGCAGCTGTCTAGATCTGAACAATGATCATGCCCACCTTCCATCTAATCTCTTGAACATTTTAAACTCCCCTTCCTACCCATGTCATAGACTGTCATTATGGCCTGCAAGAGTATGCAGAGATTTTATTATCATATAATGAAAGAACACATTCAAATATATATGTGCAACAGCCCAGAGCTAAGGTTGCTGTGGTAACAGGAGTGGGATGGAGGACTTTGTCATATCTCTGTGTCCCATACCATATGTGAAGCGTGGTATGCACATTCTAGTAAATACCTCACTGAGCTGAATAGGAACTTTTTGCACCCTTGAATTTAAGTTATCTTTCTCAGCGGGCAAATTTCTTAAAGCTATATCACAGCTCAATTAATTACAATATGCCAGTCTCAACTGAGAATATTTCTTGCTTTTATTCATTTGTTTCAAACTGTTGTAATGGATTCAATCTAAAACATGTAGACTCCCTGCAACTTGAAAGTTGGCAGAGTAAACTCGTACTGTCATCCATCAAGTTTATTGTAAGACTTGAAAAATTGATATGTCTGCTCCACATTGACATTTATGAGCCAATGGCATGTTTTGAAGAAGTAGGAGTTTGTCACAGTGTACTTGGCTAAAATTTTGCAGTGTGTCTACTGGAAGAATTAGCATAAACTAGGAGACAAGAAGCTTTGAGTTCTAACCCCTGCTTTGCCACTGATTTGCTTTATAGCCTTAGCTAAATTATTTTACTTCTCTGTCTCAATTTCCTTGTCTGTGAAATGAGGATAATGATACTTTCACATCTACTTCACAGGAGTGTTCTGAGTAATATTTCTACATGATGCTGTATAGAGATGAAGTTTTATATGCTATGCACCAGTTGGCTGGTATCCACTTTCTAGCAGCTGGAAAAAAGTATAGAAGAGGGAAGTGACATCATCATTTGGACACCTCCCTCCCCTCCACATCTTACCTGGAAAAACATCTGTAAGAAAAAGGTTTTGAACTGGGGAAGTTTGGTCCCAGGCTGGAAAGTGGTCCAGTCTGTGTACTGAGGAACTGGAACCTGCTTGTATTATCTGTTAGGGTGAGACATTTCTTGATTCAAATCTTGCTTAGTCTGTTTAAGTAAGAATTTAGGCTGCATCTCTATTTTAGTTTCGTGGGGAACCAACTTTGATCTATGCCTGTTCCTTATAATCACTTAAAATCTATCTTTCTGTAGTTAATAAATCTGTTTCATATTTTATCTGAAACTGTGTGTTTTGGTGAACGATCTTGGGAAATCTCAGCTCAGATTACAAAGGCTGGTGAATATCCACTTTCCTATGAATAAGTGGCAAACTAGGTAATGAGTTTACACGGGCCACACCTCTGACCAGTGCAAGATGCTACAGTTCTCGGGTGCAAGATTGGGAAGCTAGGGGGAATTGGCTGAATCCTCTCTATTGATGGTTCATGAGTGGCCAAGAGATCAACTCAACTGGCCGTGTCCCTGCCTGTGGATGGCTGTTTAAGTGGAGTGCCAGTCAGAGGCTTGAAGCTTGACATTAGCATCACAGCGTGAGAGGCAGCCCAGGTTGGCATGTTTAGATGGGGTTCCCAGGGCACAGTCAAGGTTGCACCCTGGGAACCCCATCACACCCGCCATCCCAAAGGTGACTTTATACATATAGTTTCTGAAGTGCTCTGGGATGATTCAGGATAAAACATTTTTCCAAATAAATGTAAAATATTATCTGGATTGATTTAATAAAGTTATACAAATAATAGAATGCAAATATAAATAACATCTTTGTAGAAAAACAAAGAAAAACCATAAAAATGGCCCTACTGGGTCAGACCAAAGGTCCATCTAGCCCAGTATCCTGTCTTCCGACAGTGGCCACTGCCAGGTGCCCCAGAGGGAACGAACAAGTAATCAGCAAGTGATCCATTCCCTGTCGCTCATTCTGAGCTTCTGGCAACATACTTCATACTTTTCAGTTCAGTCATTTTGTTATGAAAAGCTTTAAACATGTATTGTTGGGTTGTTAAATCTACTTTAAATTATTAAAATTGAAAGAAAATTGTATAAAATTGAATTTAAATTTCACTAGCTGTATTTTTTTTCCTTTTTATTCCTCATCTTGTCAATAAACAATAGAGTGATCAATTTCTCTTTAGTAAGTTTCACTTTCAAATTCTCATGCACCAGCACTATTAATTATTACTTATAGTAGTTGTCATTACGTCTGTATTTTCCAGGAGACACTACAATTAAGTTATTTCCTATTCAAAGACAGAGAGAAACTGTGATGTCTTGGATACCAGTGTGAGGCAACTGATAGCATGTGCAATCTTTTCATTGATGAGAATGATTATACAATAGCATTACAGGATTGCAACTTTGTTCTAATTGAAATCAAATGCAAAACTTCCATTTATGTCTGTTGGAATAAGGTTGGGCACCAAAGCTGCATGGTGCTTTGCAGGCACATAAGGATGGCTTCTAACCCCAGGAATTTACAATCTATAATGGTTGGTTTGCAAACACTGCAGAGAAATGTTTCCTTAAAATGAAACTTCTGTCTAGAACACTTGAGCCACATCTTTTAGTGCTTACAGTATCAAAACTAGCATCCACCTCTCACCTGCTCTCAAAATTTTATTAACTAGATTATTTTGTCCTTCGTTACATATTTCCTACTTACTTGTGCTTTTTCAGTTTCTCAGAGACAGAGGTGAAAATATGCTTTGATGAAAGATAAAGTTCAAATATGGGGACTGAACCACGGTTTAAGATCTGCTAGTGAGTTTATTGTAATTTCTTTTAAATCATACAAATTGCTTCTGTTTTAGAAGTTTGAATTGCTTTCTAGGAGCATATTAAGGCCCTCAATCCTGCAAGCACTTAATACATGTGCTTCATTTTACTATCAAGTACAGTCCCAATGCAGTCAATGGAACGCTTATGGTAATAAAGCTAAGCACATGCAGAATCAGGGCCTAAGGGCTATAGAAATGCTACTGTGGGGCAGCTGTACTGATGTAGCTGCACCACTGTAGCGCTGCTACTGCAGACAGGGCCGGCTTTAGGGCGATTCAGCTGATTCCCTGGAATCGGGCCCCACAACGTCCCAAAGGAGCTGCCGCCGAAGTCCCGTCACTGTTGGCAGCAGCAGCTCAATCGTTGCCACTGTCTTCGGCGGCATTTCGGTGGAGGGACCTTCCTGTGTGGCAGTGATTGAGCTGCCGCCGAAGACAGTGGTGGGACTTTGGCGGCAGCTCCTTCGAATCGAGCCCCGTGGTGCCTAGAGCTGGCCCTGAGTGCAGATGCTCTGTGCCAATGGGAGAGAGCTCTTGTGTCAGCAATAATTACTCCACCTGCCCAAGCAGTGGTAGCTACATTGGTGGGATTGCTTCTCCTGCTGACATAGTGCTATCCACACCAGGATCGTGCTTTTCCACTTTTCCCTGAGCGACTTATACCAAAGTAAGTGCTGGTGTGTACAAGCCCTAAGACTGACAAGAATTTCTTTTCTATATGGATGAAAATAGACCTGCATGTGAGAAGTGCATTAGATTATTAAAGAGGTGCGGGTGGAAGGAAGTGGTTTAGCTTTCTAGGTATCTGCTCTGTAAATTTTTTGCTTGTTTCTTCTTGTGTGCAGACCTTTTGAATAGTTTTGTATAAGTGTTTAAAATCACTAAAGATAATACGTATCTTACCTTTGCAATAATATGTAAATGTTGCAGTGCCTTTTTTAAAGTAAATCTCTGCTGTTGATGGAAGACTTTGGGCTTTAGGGCCTACTGTGTCTCTGAGTTTGCAGATTAGTCACCTCAGCCACCTTGCTACTTGCAAACTGGTTGAACCTGAAAAGTAGCCTAAATTTTTCAAACCAAAGTGACTAATGCCCAAGTCAGAGGTTAGCCCTGTTAAAGTGCTATTCTCCTCAGCCCTATGCTACAGCTGCAAACACAGCTCAGGTATGAAAGCCTCCTCTTTGGAAGTGGGGTCTCTCCCTCCCCCTCTGCTGCCACCTGGTTTAATCAGGGCACTTGCAGGGTTACAACCCCAGCATGGCCCATACCCAGTCGCAGCCACATGGGTAAGAGGATGCTCCCAGGTTGGGCATGAGGCCCATGCCTCCTTCTGGTCCACCGTCCCTGCCCCAGCCTCTGGAGAACCGGTCGGGCAGCGGGACCTGGGGAGCCACCGCCCCCGAGCCTCGATCGCTGCCATGGCTGGATGTGTTCAGTCTCCGGAAATGATGAAAAAGAAGAAGCGTTGGGGGGCGGGAGAAGGACGAAATAAGTCCCCGTTTGGTGTGTGCAACGCGCTGGCTGGAGAGGGCGAGAGCCCGCGCGGTGGCGGGGCGGGGTGCTAGGGGCTGCACAGGCGAGAGGAGGCAGCAGCCGCAGCTGGAGAGGGGAGGCGAAGAGACGGCCGCACCGGCCGGGGAGATGCTGCTGCTGCTGCTTTGGGAGCCCCGGTAAGTTTCCTCTGCCCGGGGGGAGGAAAGGGACATCCCGCCACAGGAGGTGGCGGAGGGGCGCGTGCAGAGCCGAGCAGAAGGCAAAGCCGAGGTATGGCGGGTGGCTTCTGCTGGCTATGGGGCGTTGAGCCCCGGGGGCTCCGCTCCAAGCACTCCGTACCCGTGCACTCAAAGGCGCCCTCCGCATGCAGCGGGGAGGGCAGGGGCGGAGGGACGCGTCTGCCGCGGAGTTGCAAAGTTGTTGCTTCTTTGGGGCAGGCCCCTCCCCAAGCCCTCGCCCCGGAGCAGTGTGTGCGGCGGAGCAATGCACTCAAAAGGCCTCTCGTGTGTTCGTCCCTTCAGGGTGACGGTTTAGGCTGGTCGGGGGGTGCAAGCTCCTAGGACGGGAGGAGAGAGCTGGCAGATGTCCCAAGCGAGGGAACCTCTTCCCCCGGGGCCTGACGGGCCGGCGCCTGCAGCTCCGACTGAACGCAGCCTTCTGGTCTCGCTGCCTCGCGGTGAGTTGCTTTCAAGTTTCTCTCCAATTGTTGCGCCTCTGGTAGGTTCCCTGGTTCACTCGGTGTGTGTAGGGATTGGGGTACTCAGCCCTGATCTCTGCTGTTCCTCTGGACGCCGCTTGTTACTTAAAATGTGTCTCTGTTAGGGTGACCAGATGTCCCGATTTTATAGGGACAGTCCTGATGTTTGCATCTTTTTCTTATATAGGCTCCTATTCCTCTCTCCTCCCGCACCCCGGTCCCGATTTTTCATATTTGCTGTCTGGTCATCCTAGTCTCTTTGCAGCCAACAGAAAAAAAGTGGGTGGGTCTCACCCCCCACCACCCAAGTTCCTAAACGTTCCCTTTCTTTCACTTCTCAGTCTTGTGGTTTTGTTTGTAAACTCTTCTCTATAATGCCTCTCAAATTCCCAAGGTGTGCTCCGAGCAAACTGAGATAGGCAGCAGGTCTGTGACCATGACTTGCTCAGGTTGGAGGTCACTTTGTTTTCCCTTTGAGGCTACCCTGAGATACTGTGCTTTATTAACTTATTTTTAATCCACTATTCAAAGGGATGCATATCATTCGTTTTCATCTTAGTGCACACTCTCAGAATTAAATCTGATTTTTATTTTTAGTTTGGCAGCCAAATGAGTTGATTTCTGGAAAACCTGCATGTAAATTAGTTTGACAACTTATCTTCTGAAGATAACATACAGGAGGATGTGGTCATTTACTGTACATACTTTTGGTCTGTGGCAATCAGGCTTTATCTTTTTCTTTTACAGCTGGCAGTTTTGATTTAAAGAATTCTGATAGTGATATAAAATAAGTCTCTGAAGAATAGAAAGGAAGAATCTAATTTAAAATTGCTTCACTTTACCAGCTATGTATAAAGTTACACAGCATGATAACACAGTTGTACAAGTGTATAATAAAGCCACACTCTCTTCTTTGGCAACATCTTTAAATCAATAGCTACATGGAATCGAAGTTGAAGTCTCATTTGAGAAACCAGAAAGTATCCAAAGCTAAATAAAAATGTTCTGGCATGTAGAAATGTTAAATTGGCTTATACTGATCTTATTGTTTTCTTGTCCTAGAGAGTGACTCATAACTGCTAAACAGCAAACTTTTTTTTTTTTTTAAATTAGATACAGAAGATCAACAATGCAGAACTGAACTGTTAGAACCATGTTTTTGCCAGAAGAACCAATGTCTGTAATACCTATTTATTGTCAACATACTTTTTTGAGCATTAGGTGTCACCTTTATTGTGTCTCGTAATCAAATGTCCATACTGGTTAAACTTTACATGTAGGCCATATGTAGAAATTATTGAAGTTTGGTCAGTGAAGTAATTGATTTAGGAACATGACTTTATTTTTAAGATTTGAGGCTTTGAATTGGGTTTTTGTATTTTATTAATATGAAATAAAATCATTTAGCTTCCAAAATATTAGGCTATTTATTTAATGACCTGGGACAAAATATGACACTAATTTTGCCATGGGCAAACTATGTGTAGGAAGAAATTTGAATGACATCTATTACATGTGTAACTATCATTTTAAAGGATTATATGTTCGTATTCTGAAGAGCCAATGAATCACAAGCATTGTAAGTACTTTGATTTAGATTTGTTCCCTGGTTGGGGTCTGCCATACACTTTGAAGTGGTTCACAACTGTAAATACCAGCCTCAGGGCAGACACCTGTAACTGGTTGTATGTTCTATAATTAGATTTCACCAACCCAGTCCTGAAGCATTATACCAGTCTTACCAAGAATTCCCAGACAGTCCCCTTGGGCACTGCAGTCTATCGTGCCATCTAGGCGAGCTGGATTTAGTGATAAATGGTCACTTACACCAAAGATCACAAAATATTCAGGTTGTTCCCAGTCCCAAGAGACCAGTCACTCACCCCAGATCAGTTTATACCTTAGATCTCACACCAAAGACAATGCTGGTAACCAATCATACAGTGAACTAACTCATAGAATATCAGGGTTGGAAGGGACCTCAGGAGGTCATCTAGTCCAACCCCCTGCTCAAAGCAGGACCAATTCCAACTAAATCATCCCAGCCAGGGCTTTGTCAAGTCTGACCTTAAAAACCTCTAAGGAAGAGAGATTCCACCACCTCCCTAGGTAACCCATTCCAGTGCTTCACCACTCTCCGATATAACTCAGGCTATATTAACTAAGAAAAGAAATGAGAGAGTTATTTACAGGTTAAAACAAGCAGACATATACAAAAATGAATCTATGGTTTCAAAAAAGTGACAGACCTATTGTAATCTGTCAATTCAAAATGTCTTTCAAGGTGGACCCAGTGGTAACCCTGGAGATCTCTGCTTCAGTTTAGTATCTATGGCCCCGAGAGAGTCCAGACTCCAGAGATGAAAAATTTTCATGTTAGCTATCTTTATTTCCCTCTTTCAAAATTCAAAGTGATGGGACAAGGCCTTCTGCATGTAGCCTTTGTTGGCGTAATTAGCAAAGTCTTTGTATGGCACATTTAGTCTCATAGTCCTCCTTGGTGGGTGGGGGAACCACTCCTCTTGTCTGAGTTCTCAAGTTCAGAGCAGGCATTTTTACAGTTATAAGGTAAAAGATGACCTTATAGCATGAGATACAGAGATTACAATGAGATTAATGCATGTGGCAATTTATAACCAATTTATAGAGTCTAAACACATCCTTACAAGTTTTACATCTATCTTAAACAATACTAACATACAGGTGAGGTGGTCTGGTTTTCAGCTATGAATTTGTCAATTCTCAGCTGACACCTACACCTTGTCAAGAACAGTGTTACAGCCCCTGCAAACTCTTAAGGACATGCTCAACTTTAAGCATGTAAGAAGTTCCATTGATGGATTGGGGTCTTATTTGCTACAACTTTAAAACGTGATTTATTTTGATAATGAACCTAAACTTGTGTAGTATTTGTGGATATTTATTACTTTCTTTTAGCCTAAATCTGTTTTGGAGGGGAGGGGAAAAGGAAAGAGGTGAGTTTGTATCATTGTTAATCATTATTCCGGCGCTTCAGTCAGTTTAGCAGTATATGGTTACAAAGCCAGGGTAATTCAGGAATTAGAGAATTGAAAGTTTAGGAAAATATTTAGGCCTTTCACATATTAATCTCCTGTTGCTTAGTAAGTTCTTACTCACTGTTAGGTTTTAGATCAGTGGTTTTCAACCTGTGGTCTGCAAACCCCTGGTGGTCCACAGCCTATGTCTAAGATTTCCAAAAGAGTCTGTACCTCCATTTAAATTTTTTTCGTGGTCTGCAAATGAAAAAAAGGTTAAAACTGCTGTTTTTAGATGAATAACATTGTTTTGGGGGAAGCGTACATAAACTAATGTTATGCCTTTTATAAATGTGATCCCAGTACAGTGTGTGCTGTAGTAAATATTTAAAAACTGAAGAAAAATGAAGTCTACAAACTAGCAGCGGAAGTATATCTTGTAGATTCATTAAAGAGATTAGTTCTATGATGTCTAAAGGTATATTGTATATAATGTAAAGAAAACAGTATCCACCTCACGTTCAGATCAAGACCTTTGTGAAATATTTACAGCATTTGTTTTAAATAGAGGAAGTTGTTGCTTTTTAAATCAGTACTTAAGAAGAAATACCTCTAAAATACTGTTTGCTTTGTTAGGAAACAGAGGAATGCATGGAAGTGGAGTGCTAGTTTTCCCAATAACTCTGAATATTAGCAAATCAATTTGTATGAATTTTATTTTGAGCAACAAGACTTGCGGGGAAATAGCAATGAATATGTGCAATATTCTGTAGAGTGATTTCCTTGTGGCCTGACCCTGTTAGGTGCTGCTGAACACCTATGAGTCCACTGATTTTGCTGGAAGTTGTAGGTTTCTTGAAAAGCTTTTGTTTAGTGTACTGAAAGATCAAAATGTTTTTTGGGGTAGGTCAGGGGGTTCATGGAGATAATTTGAGTAATTAATTACACAGTTCTAGCTATTTTGTTGAAATTTCTTCATTTTTGAAATAGGACTCCATAAATTTGCAATAAAGAGCATTAACTGAATCTCTGTTTGCCTGGGAAAACTGACAAAGTTTCATCAATTAGATATAGCTGGCTGCTTGTGTAGAATAGAAAATATTAAGTACACTTCAGTCAGAAAATCTATAATACAACCTTCAAAAATGTTTTCCAACTATTTGCAGAGACTCTCACTTCTTGAGGACGTCCATTTCTTCTTCTCTTCCATAATTCTGCAATGCATTGCAAGGAAAACAGACTCTCCAATGGTGTTCTCCTCACTCAACTACTTATATTTCCAGTTGCACTGTTAGATAGAGAGCTGAAGACTAAATGTGCTTTCCCTGTTAAAACAAGACTCTTTATAAGGAAGAACTATTTAAGGTTTAAATGTCTGAAAAATGCCACAGTTATGTGACTATAAAAAAACAAGTGGAAGAAAATAGCTTCAGCAACTAGTTGGGTACACCCATGCAAATTGTGGGAAGGAAAGATGATGATGGCAGCAAAAGTTGTGAAGTATATACTGAACCACATATATTATTTATTAATTTCACCATGCTCACCAACATGGCATCGGAGCATCTCTCCAATCACCTTTCTTATTAGACCATTTTAAAATTAATTTGGTAAATATTTATGTGATTAAGGTAATTGGAATTTGGGTCTTCATATTGCTGGACTTACCATCAGTAGCAAATGAATTAGTAGTGTCGTCCCTTTTGAAATGGAGTCATTTTAATGCTTAGTTTTGAATCCTGAGAGCCTCATCGGCATCAGTGAGGTACCTCATCGGTACCAATGAGGTATACCTGGCTCTGAGGAGAGCCCTAAGAATGCACCTTTGATATACCTTTGAAGGTGCTTGTGCATTTCCTCCCCCAATAAAGATTAGGTCTGCTTGGGTGGGGCCATGATCCTGTCTGGACAGGTCCCTTGTAATTGTTGAACGAGCAGTATTAGCATCTCTCACCTCCTGTGCTCCCCAGCTGCCTGACTGCCCCCTGTATTTGTGTTCTGTGGGATGTAGATTGGACTGTGAAGGACACCTAATGCACCTAAATAAGAAGTCTGACTCTCAGCATTTCTGACCACCAGTAGCTCCCTTTGAAGTAAAATGTCTAAAAATGTTAGCACTGACCTGGTGCTGTTTACCCATGGATAGACTTTTTATATTAAATCCTGTGCATTTAAATAAACTATACACTATTAAAAGGTTGATCTTGCACAGAATTCCAGCTGAATAATCAGGCCATGTCTTCGACTGTTTTGGAGTATCATCTAAGAGTACTGAATAAGCTTTTGCCTTGACCTGTTGTTAACTAAAAATAATCTAGAATAACAATTAGTGAACATTGCCTAAATGTTTGCAAAATAGAGAAACAACCAGTGTTAGTATGAAAGGAAGAATAATAACTGCACTTCAGAGAGTAACAGATATCTAAAGAAGATTTAGAGTGTTGAAACCGATTCAAACACTTCGGCTGAAAAAAAAACAGAAGAAATAAAGAGAAAAATTCAGAAAATGACATCCAGCAGCCTCCTCTTTCCCTGCAAAATATACTTCCATCCAAATTCAAAGTATGAAATTAATTTAGGATTTGAAAAAAGAATTAATGTTCAGTGCCTCGGGAAAGCACTTAAGCACATTCTCAACTTCAAGCATGTGCTCAAAGTCCCATTGACTTTGCATGCTTTAGTCCTTAATGTGAATAGGGATGCTATCCTGGGGCCATAAAAGAATACTGCATCCAGATTGGACTTGGACTGTAGTAATCCTGCTTCACTGGTACTCCTAGAATTTCTTAAGGTTTACAGCTAGCTGCTCCAGTTGCCGTAATAGTTACACTTTACCAGCAGTTTCTGAATGTTATGAGTAATGGGGATTTTTTTTTTCAACTGTTGGGCAATTTTAGTTATTTTTTCCCAAACTAGTTAAGTACTTACTTTGTGTTTCCAGATATAAAATTATCTGGCTTATTATTTTTGTGAAATTGGTTTACTTCATAGTTGTCAGCGTTGGTTCTAAAGTAACACCAAATGAAAAGCAGAAATTCATAAATGCCTAACTGTAGCTTTTCCTGTAAACCTACTTCAGCTTTCAGTTTCGTATGCATAGTACCAGTGAAATGATTCATGCTCACAGGGCTGGGATACATTTATAAAGCTTTGCGGATGATACCAAGCTGGGAGGGGTTGCAAGTGCTTATGAGAGATAAGATTAAAATTCAAAATGATCTGGACAAACTGGAAAATGGTCTGAAGTAAATAGGATGAAATTCAATAAGGACAAATGCAAAGTACTCCACTTAGGAAGGAACAATCAGGAAAGATGTGGACAAATTGGGAAAAAGTCAAGAGAAGAGCAACAAAAATGATTAAAGGTCTAGCAAACATGACCTGTTAGGGAAGATTGAAAAAAATGTGCTTGTTTACTCTGGACAAGAGAAGACTGAGAGGGGACATGCTAATAGTTTTCAAGTACATAAAAGGTTGTTACAAGGAGGAGGGAGAAAAAATTGTTCTCCTTAACCTCTGAGGATAGAACAAGAAGCAATGGGCTTAAATTGCAGCAAGGGTGGTTTGGGCGGGACATTAGAAGAAAACTCCTAACTGTCAGGGTGGTTAAAAACTCAAATAAATTGCCTAGGGAGGTTGTGGAATCTCCATCACTGGAGATTTTTAAGAGCAGGTTAGACAAACATCTGTCAGGGATGGTCTAGATCAGTATTTCCCAAACTTGGGTTGCCACTTGTGTAGGGAAAGCCCCTGGCGGGCTAGGCCGGTTTGTTTACCTGCCCCGTCCGCAGGTCTGGCCGATTGCGGCTCCCACTGGCCACGGTTCACTGCTGCAGGCCAATGGGAGCCGCTGGAAGCAGCGTAGGCTGAGGGATGTACTGGCTGTCACTTCCAGCAGCTCCCACTGGCCTCGAGCAGCGAACTGCGGCCACTGGGAGCTGCGATCAGCTGGACCTATGGACGGGGCAGATAAACAAACCGGCCTGGCCCTCCAGGGACTTTTGCTACACAAGCGGCGTCCCAAGTTTGGGAAACACTGATCTAGATAATACTTAGTCCTGCCATGAGTGCAGGAGACTGGACTAGATGACACCTCGAGATCCCTTCTAGTCCTTTGTTTCTATGCTTCTGTCAGGGCCTTAGACTGTAGTTAGCTGATAGATCAACAAGGGGATTTAGGCACCTGAACGCCAGTTTTACTGCCTAAATCCAAGGATTCAACTGAGAAGCGGGTCAGCTAAAAGTTGTAATGGATAAGTACTTTTGTGGGTCTAGTTCTGAGCTCCTAGGGACTGGTTTTTTTTAAGAGCAGCAGTTCCTAGTACAAGAAGGACTTGATCCTGAGTCAGTACTGTAATACAATTGAATAACAGTAATAACCAAGGAAAGGGTATGATGCTTTTATTGTATCATTTGAAAAAACGTATGGAAGTTTTGAAGAGAGATTGGTTTTTTGGATGAACACATTCTAATGAATATCAAACAAAATATCTAGGATGTCAGAGTTTGGAAATAATCTGAGTTGAACTGTGTCTCTTTTTCCTACTCACTGTCAATTTTGAGGGTTAATTTCATATAGGCAGAAAGATGTAATGGAGAAGAGAAAGCTAGTACACAGAGAGAGATATCTAAAGACCAAACTTCTTTGAACAAGAAAAGTGTTATATGTTCCTACAGAAAACCCATGAAAAAGAGTTTACTGCCTGAGCATGTCATTGCTCTCATATCATCTTTAGGCTCTGTTGGGAAAACTTTCTGAGCAGGTATGACACATCAGCCAAGGTTCAAGCATTGCTTGGATTGTTGTTAATAGTCATTGTAATGCTTTAATTTATTGACCTTGCTTTCAGGCATGTTTCATAACAAAATACCTACAAATACAATTTTTTTTAACCCCTACAAATGGAGGCAATGTTCGTCTTCATGGGTGCTTGGACAGCAACTAGCACATTGTGTCAGCACTTCTGGAATCAAGAAAATAATCATAGAATCATAGGACTGGAAGGGACCTTGAGAGATCTAATCATGTCCCCTGCACTCATGATAGGACTAAGTATTATCTAGACCATTCCTGACAGGTGTTAGTCTAATATAGAATCCAAAATTTTTCTCCATTATTTGAAGTCTAATAATGAAATCCAAGAAGCCTAAAATGTCAATTATGGGGAAAATTCCCATTTAAAAAAAATAAATTTAGATATTCTGCTGGAGTGGGGATGGGGTAGGAAGGAGAGGGAAATGAGAGGGTAAGTCAATGGTTATTATTTTCACTGTAAAATCTGAAAAAATGTTGAGATGGACTTTTGTCTATGGACATTTGGGGGCAGATCCTTGCTTGGAAGTTAATGGTGTTATGCTGCACATCTGTCCTTTGATATCCCTTCAGCAATTTAAGATATTCATTTTTGGATAATCCTCAAATCAAGAGTTATATTATGGTTAATTGCCACACTCCTTTCTTAAATGTTGCACCTTTATTCTCCTGATGTTAACAGTTTTATCACAATTTCAGGATTGGTTCACAGAATAGCCAATTAAGTAGTGCTGGCTAGCAGCGTACTGTATATACAGTCATAGTTTTTCAAACAGAGGAAACAAAAATGAGAGAATTCAAGTATGGTTTAATCCTCAGTAATGAAAAGAAGTTGGGAAATGAGTATAAAACTAATAGAAAAGTAAAATTAAAGGTTATGAATTATGAACTATTTCACTGACTATAGCAGACTTTAGATATTGGGAAGATGTCTACTTAAGACCGAATGATAACTGCTCTGGTGTGGTGACATCTAAGGAAATTTGACTCTTATGGTTGCTTCTACACTCAGAATTCTAGTTCACTTGATTAAAATTTAATTTGGAATTTTGACTGCCCCAAAATACAGTTATTCTTTCACTAGGACTGTTGTTTAATATCATCTACTACATCAAGATTCTAAATAGGGTTGTGCACCATCACATCTTATACAAAAGAGTTACCGCTGCACAGTGGAACATCAATTGTTTTCCAGCAATTTAGGATTGGTATGATAATCTTCTTAATTTTGTTCTTCTGATTAGTTTAAGAGCAAAATCTTTTAAAATGATTTAAATTGTTATCTGTGTGCTAGAGATACAGTAAATTAATAAAGGTAACATTAAGAATTTCATGCCCTTTCCCCCCCACTATTCAACAAGTGGTAGTTCACTTTATTTTAAAATAGCTTTAAATAGCACACATTATAAAACTCATTTAAAAATGTTATGTAGTTTGAAATATTATTTCAACTTGAAATCCAAGTGCAGTATTTTATGTACTATTTTAACATGGAGTATAGATTTTTAAACTGGTGATCTGTCAGTGACGTGTTGTAAATAAAATAATTGCCTATGGTAGATACTTATGAAAGCTTTCATTTATTTTGGAGAGTGAAAATATGGGTCAGTGCTTGTCAGCAGGAAGAAACTTTATATGGGAAACTACATGTGAACATATTATGTTGAATTCCACAGTACTTGTAAAGAAGGCTTAAAAGTCTCTTGGCCAACACTGTGAAGTAAGCTTCCTTACGTTTGGAGTATGTTTATTACAAAAAGAAAAGCATTTTGTAAATTTGATTAGGAATTCATTTTAATGCAACAATGACTTTTCATATCTTTAAAAAAACAACAACTGAAAGTTCTGTTACCATGGGATTTTTGTCTCCATCAGTTTTGGCTATTAGTCAATAAAAGTCCTTAGTCATATGTTGAATCTCAGACCTTTGACACAGTTCCTATAGCTTTTATGAAATTCCCAAGTAGCAAGTAGTTTGTACACGAGATGCATGTCTGCATGGGCAAAAATACCAGATTTTGCATGTCATTTAGAGGTTTTGTCTGAAAATGTTGTTTTGGAAGGTAAATAAATTTTGTTAAACTCAAAACACAGTTTGCCGTTAAACTGTCCTCTTAAGGAATGTTTGCATGTGAACATGTAAAATGCAAGCCCACTGAAAGTGTCAGAGGGGTAGCCGTGTTAGTCTGGATCTTTAAAAGCAGCAAAGAATCCTGTGGCACCTTATAGACTAACAGACGTTTTGGAGCATGAGCTTTCGTGGGTGAATACCCACTTCCTCAGATGCATGCTGCTTTGCTTTGCTGCTTTTACAAGCCCACTGAAAGACTTTTGTTAAAGAACTAATCTGATTAGATGAGCAAAAATGATGGGAAAACTAGTTGAAAACTAACATTATTTTGCATTATTTGAAAGGGGGAAATAACAGTAGACAGTATTGTTATCAGTGATTTGAAATTACAATATGTTTTTCTTTGATTTAGAAAAATGTGACAAAGTGAATACAGCTGCAGGAGAGAGAGACATAACACCACCTTCCAATAACCAAAGCATACAACCAGAGATACAAGACCAGTCCGTCTGGGGAAATCGCACTGATGGTGACCTCATCAGAAGTAAGTATTTCCAGAACAAATTGCTGTCGTTTAGGCTTGCTTTACTAGTGTAATGCGGTACTGACTGTTGACTCAGTTAAATGTGTGTCAAATCAATTATGTTGCAACCATAATGTATGTCAACAGAATTTCTTCCCTGAAATGATTCCTGTCAGCATTATCAGCAAGAGGTTGAAACCAAGACATAAACAAGATGTTTTGGTGATTTGAGTGTTGCTGCATAACAGTATAATAAGAAACTCCTGTACAGTTTACCTCTTTAAGACATAATATTATGTGATGTGATGTACTTTGCCTATAAGTTCATGACAAGATGAGTTTATGTAGCAGACAAACTAGTTGCAGTGTGCAACTTTACTAGGTACTATCACCGTAGGTTTATCAAGCCACATGTTTAAGTGGCAGAGTAAACTAGGCTCAGCGCAGCTTTCTGTAAAGCTAGAGCTTCCATTCAGATACACTGAGCAACAGCATTCTACAAGTTTATAAGAAATTTCAAGTCCTAAAGTAGCACACTTGCAGAAAGGTCTTGCATAACAAAATGTAGCCTTGGCAGACCCAGAACTAAAAGAATGTTGTAAAACATATCTTAAAGCATGATTGGTAAGGGATTAACACTAGATAGCTTTTACAAGGTGCACCCCAGTCTATAATTTATTTTAAATAAAGAACGTAAGGCTATTTCCATTTTCTCTTATCAATCAGTGTTTATGCATTGCCCAATGTATCCTGAAAATTGGGGCTGAGGTCGTCATAATTCCGTCTTTCAGTGATGTAGCTAGGTCGACCTAAGTTTTAGGTGTAGACCTAAGTTTGAGGCCTTAGAAAAGCAGAGTAGCTGGTAACCATAACTGGAAAAAAGTTCTTTGGAAAAAGTGGATGTTAAAAGATTTTGGAAAGGAAGAAAGCGATGTTCTAAATGTAATGGCTACAGGCAAGAAGATGCAGAGTTGAGAGTGAGCAAAGAGAGAGATGGGTATAGTGGAGGAGATGAGAGTAGAATTGTGCACAGAAGGAGGGGTATGAGGATCCTTGTAGGTTAAGAGAAGTAGTTTGAATTTTATGTGGGATTAGAAAAGAGGTTGGGGAGGAAGGCATAGAGTTCTGGGAAAGTAAAATCACTTGGTAGCAATATTTTAGATGGACTGAACTGCAGTGGAGAGAGAATGGTATAGCAGAAGGTTGCAGTAGTCAAGATATAAAAACTAGTGCATGAATTCTGTTCTTGGCAGTTGGATTGGAGACAGAAGGATGATTTTTTTTTTCTAGATATGGTATAGTAAGAAGCAGCAGGAATTAGCAAGTGCGTGGAAGTAAGGAGTCTAAAATGACACCATGATTGAAAGCCTGAGTAATGGGAGGGATCATCTCATCATTGATGAGACTGGAATAGGATAAACATCCACCAAAATATTTATTAGGATTTTCAAAAGGGGTTTGGCATTGGCCTAATTGCTCCCATTGAAGTCAATATCAGTTTTACCATTGACTTCAGTGACAGCAGAGTTAGGTCAGTGTTGAACACCTCTAAAACTCCCATCCTTTCTATTTGAGTTTCATATAGCGGTAAAGTGCTGCCTTATGATGAAGCATGTGTGAATAACTGTTGTGAGATAATGAATGCTCATTTTCTATTTCACCATTGTTTTTCTCCTTTAATTTTCTTAATGCAGAGCAAAGTGATCCTCCAAGAAAAAGTAGTAAAAATCATAATACTGAAGCAGATTTTCTCACTGTTCATCAGTTGTGGGCATGAGGAGAGACGTAGCTTTTACATCGCATGAACAGTATTTGACTCAATTACATACCGCAAGTGCTATTTGTAGAAGTTTTACACATTGGTCTTCTTGATAACTGAAGCTTGAATAACAGACCAAGTACAATAAAGAGAACCTTGTGTGTCTAAAACATTGTTTATCATCTGAATAATAAGCACTTCAGCTAAGCATAACAATGATTCAGCCAAGTATACTGTAGTATTCAAGTAAATTCAAGAAATATTGTATATAAAAATAAGTCTGGGACTAGAAGTAAACAGTGTTTTGGCATATGGTTATATTTTAAATAAGAAAATTTACATTATACTGCCTAGTCAAATGATTAGCTTTTTGTGTTTTAATTTAATTTTAAACAAAGGACACATTGTAATTTTTGTTCAAGAGTCTTGCCATCTATTTACCACTGTCCTAATGATTCAGTTTCTCTTTTTCCATATGGATTGTTTTGTCCACCCACACAGTTGATACGTGTCTCCTTTTGTAATAAGAACCTTTTAGTTTTCATATTATAAATGTTTCCATCTGTTAATTTTCCAAGTTTTTCTTTTTTACAGATGTTTGTTATCCTGCTGTATGTAACTAAATTCATCCGTCAGTTTTACTGATCCACATATAGTACAATAGATTCGAATTTTAGGGACTCTGTGTAACGAGTTCACTATTTTTATCATTGTTCATTTGCATTTGTAAATTCACGTTACCTGGCAGAATTAATAAACTGAACAGAAGAATGGCCATACTAGGTCAGACCAAAGGTCCATCCAGCACGGTATCCTGTCTATTGACAGTGACCAATGCCAAGTGCCCCAGAGGGAGTGAACCTAACAGGTAATGATCAAGTGATCTCTCTTCTGCCATACATCGCCACCCTCTGACAAACAGAGGCTAGGGACACCATTCCTTACCCATCCTGGCTAATAGCCATTAATGGACTTAACCTCCATGAATTTATTTAATTCTCTTTTAAACCCTGTTATAGTCCTAGCCTTCGCCACTTCCTCAGGCAAGAAGTTCCACAGGTTGACTGTGCGCTGTGTGAACAAGAACTTCCTTTTATTTGTTTTAAACCTGCTGCCCATTAATTTAATTTGGTGGCCCCTATTTCTTATATTATAGAAACAAGTAAATATCTTTTCCTTATTCAATTTCTCCGCACCACTCATGATTTTTATACACCTCTATCGTATCCCCCCTTAGTCTCCTCTTTTCCAAGCCTCTTTAATCTCTCCTCATATGGGACCCGTTCCAGACCCCTAATCATTTTAGTTGCCCTTCTCTGTACCTTTTCTAATGCCAGTATATCTCTTTTGAGATGAGGAGACCACATCTGTATGCAATATTCAAGATGTGGGCATACCATGGATTTATATAAGGGCAATAAGACATTCTCTGTCTTATTCTCTATCCCTTTTTGAATGATTCCTAACATCCTGTTTGCTTTTTTAACTGCCGCTGCACGTGTGGCCGTCTTCAGAGAACTATCCACGATGACTCCAAGATCTCTTTCCTGAGTAGTTGTAGCTAAATTAGCCCCCATCATATTATATGTATAGTTGAAATATCTCATCCACTCACTGTCTCATACAAATCCCTTCACATCCCTTAGCTTGCAGCCCGTTCCCCAAACCAGCTGCCTAACTGGTTTTGCTGCACCTTTACATGCTTGGACTCCCACACATCCCTCTGTGACCGCCCCCCCCACCCCAGAATCCTCAAACCCAAGTCTCAGAAACCAGTAATGAACACAATCATACTACCCCTGACAAGTGGCCTACCCCCAGCATGCATCTTTCTCCCAGTTGATGATCATTCAGGGCGTAGTGTAGGCATACTTACAAAATGAACTATATTGTGGAAAGCAGTGACTCTTAAAAGGACCTGGATGTCATGATGGATAATCAGGTGACCATGAGTTCCCACTGCACTGCTGTGGCCAAAAGGGTTATTGCAATCCTTGGATTCATGAGTGGGAGAATCTTAGGTAGGAGTTGGGAGGTCCTATTACATCTGTATTTGGCAGTACTTGCATACTGTGTCCAGTTTTGGTGTCCACACAAGGTTATGTTAATAAATTAGAGAGGGTTCAGGGGAAAGCCATGAGAAAGATTAAAGGATTGGAAAATATGCCTTATAGTGAGAAACTCCAGGGGCTCAATCTATATATCTTAACAAAGATAATGTTAAGGGTGATGTGATCACAGTTTATAAATACCTACATGGGAAATAGAAATTTGGTAATGGAGGGCTCTTCAAGCTGGCAGATGAAGGTATAATAAGATCCAGTGGATGAAAATTGAAGCTAGACAAATTCACATTAGAAGAAAGGCATATATTTTTTATGAGTGAGAGTAATTAACCATAGGAACAGTTTACCAAAGGTTGTGGTGGATTCTCAATCACTGGAAATTTTTAAATCAAGCTTGGATGCTTTCCTTAAAGATATGCTGTAGTTCCAACAGGAATCAATTCAGTGAAGTTTTATGGCCTGTGTAGTACAGGATGTCAAACTAGATGATCACAGTGGTCACTTCTGGCTACATAATCTATTAACACTTATGTGTGAAGTTAGCTATCTAACACTGAAAGGTTATGAAATGTATGCTGTGACATACTTTTTTTCTTTCTTTAGTTTCTTCAGTTTCATTCTCACTGGAAGAGAATAATACAAATTAATCTAACTGGTAATCATTAGAGGCAGTGAGAGATTAGTGTGAATTCTTTAATTGCCTGGAGGAAGGAAGGAGCCCAACCTTGTTTGTTTGTTTTTGCATTCCATACTGCCAATAGTGTGCTAGGTACTGCCCATGTGTGCAGGAGGCCAAAGGGTCCGGTCCAAAGAGCTTGCAGAAGAAGCTCAATGTCTCTGTGAAGACAAACATACAAACAGTAGCGGGAAGGAAAGCATCCAAGCATGAGTGGTCTGGAAGAGAGTATCAGCCCACCATTTCTGTTGTGAGTGCATTTTTTGCACGCACATGTTGTGTGTTCTCACAAGTATGTGGTGCTTATCAAGTAGTTAGTCACCCAATAGTTAGTATTTGCATCTGCAACACATTGCCCAGTAGGTCAAAACATAGCTATAGTTCTTCTAGTACAATTAGCTAGGCAGATATCAGAATGTTTGAACCTAGCCTCAGAACCTGGAAGAACCATTGTCTTGTTCTGAGGCAGGCCAAGGACTCCGTATTACCATATTGCAACCCTCTCACACCAAGTGTTTGGTTTTGAGGCCCTTCTCTGGACTTCATCCTTCAGATGGTAATCTCCTGTAATCAGCCTGCTCCAGCCTTCAATTTGGTAGCTGTGTATGGCTCCTGTTGTAAGACAATTCTCTCTGCACTAGCAGCAACTAAAGTTTTTGATCAGCCAGGATTTTATAGCTTTCAAAAATCCCAGAAACTATTATAAACCTTTTTCCTTCCACAGAGAATCACCCTCGGCCTTCTTATTTCAGGATTCTGCAAGCATTCAGGATACTATTCCTCTAATGAAGCTGTTCTAAAGCCAGCCTCTTACCGGGTTTGCCTTCTTCCTTAGCTGTGAGTTTAAATACCAGCAAATAGCTCTTTCCCCCCTCATCCTAGTACAGTCAGGCATCCTGTATGGAGACTCTACTTCTGCTGCAAGCCTTCTTTGATACGTGGGGGAAGGGTGCCTGATGGAACATGAGAGCTCTGGAAACAGAAATTCCGCTATCCAGGTATGCAGAAAATAGCCTGGGCCAGGCAGGAAAAAAGACACCTTCACAAGCACTCTCGCCCCTTCACATCCACCCCATAGCTGTATATGCTGAGCCCATTAATCCCATTCTGTCCTTGCCTGTTGCTGTGCACCACACCTTTCAAAGGCTCTGTATGTTTTTTCCCCTGTTAAGCTGAAATTAAAGAAGGTGCTTAAGTTTAACCGCATTTGCTTTAACTAGTGTCTGTGGAAAAGGCTATGATGCAACACCACTCCTTGTAGCAGTGCTTCTCTCCCCCAGTTGGAGATGGGGTGTACATTCTTTTACCGATCCCAAACTACAGTGGCTTCTGCAGTTTAATACTTGAACTATACTGGCACAGAAAACGTCCTTTTTTTATAGTCAAAACAACATTCAAAAGGATTAAGTAGGTAGATTTTAGACACAAGTCTTACAGAAAGTGAAAAGTCATCATTAATGTATGTTTTATGTAGGAAAAAGAATGTGTGTGTGTGATGGGGGGAGAGTTTCAGTGACTTGAGCGCTATTTACTTGTGAGGATTTAATATCCGTTCTCGTTCTGAAGAAGGACCTTAGCTTTGTGATATTTAAGAAAACAAAAATCATCTCCCATAGATTCAAATTGTCATGAATAATTGATTAATAATAATCCAATTCTGAGAATTAAATAGCCTAAAATATGCCCATGTTTTACAGATAGAAAGGTCATTGCTATCCATCATTTCTCTGCTTCAATTGCCTCTTTCTCCTCTACTAAACAGCATCCTGCATAAGGGTTCTTCTCTTGGGAAAGGGATACTTCATCCATCTCTGGGGGGATAAACTACCATTTACATTGTGCCCACTATCTTAATTAAAGAAAAGGAGGTAAAGAAGGTGCTGTGATTATATTACTGTAGGAGATTTATGATCTTCTCTGTTACTCAAGTGTACACAGATTTTATTTTCTACAGTTAATGAAAACAACTGCTATAGGAAAAGGTCTGTTTTGGTATTTGCAGTATTTTTGTTTTTTGGTAAGTTATTTTTATAGCTTGTTATAGTATCTGATTTTAGAATGATCCCTTCTGCTTGATTTCAGTCCAAGGATGAATTTTTCATAGAAATCGTATAGTGTATTAAACTGTCTTAAAGTTATGAGAATGAAAAATTTTTTCTGTTTAAAAAAATGTCTTAGTGCTTGAAGTAACTCAAATGGCTGTTTTCAAACTTCAGAGTTGGCAAAGCCTCTATGATGGCTAGTTACTTTGTAAGTCTAAAATGCTTTAAAAATTCGATTAATAGAAATGAATGAAAATAGCATACTAATCCTAAATAGGCCATCCTCATCCTTTAAAGACGTAATTGCATAATATTCCAAATGGGATAAATGCAGTGCACAAGCACACATGTGACCAGAAGCGTGTCTAAATAAACAGCGCAGCTTTGTTTGTTTCGATGCCCTGACATTCAAACAAAGGCATCTAGGATATGATCTTGAATGTTTGATCCTCTTCGAGACGTTTAACACATTTTCAGAGGAAGTGTGTCCAGACAATAGATTTAGTAGTTGTGTCTAGGAGCACCTTTATGTGTAGCCACATTTTGGGACACCTAAGCAATTTCTCCTTCAGCCAGATCACCCTAACCTCTCACCCATCTACTATATGCCTCCTTTACTAACTTCTGCTTTTCCCTCTAATATGCTTCCTTTTTCTCAACTCTCAGATCTCCTCCAGTATATACTGACTGGCCTAATGCCATGTGTATTTTAACTTGTTCTTCCTAGCCGGTTGTTTAATTCCTTATCTGAAACTAAATCTAGTATATTGTTTATTCAAGTGAACTATTACAGTGAAGTGGAGAAAAGAGTTTGGCACCCAAAAGGCTGATAACCTACCAAATATTAAGATTGCTCACAAAGTGCATACAGTGATTTCAAAAGTATTTCAAAATGTTGAGCATAAGCTAATCCTTTCAGCACTAAATAAGGATAAATAATGTGACCTGTTGTGACAGTTTTCAGCCAGTAGGTACCAAAACATTAATTTTGATTATTTAACTTATTTTAAAAAGACAACACAGGACAAGTTATGCATCTTGTACTATGTACAGTTATTCTGATAAGCTTGGTCTTAGATTGTATGCTAGTTGTGGGAATTCTAATCTTGAATGAGAAGTTTAAGGGCTTAGTCAGTTTGGGGCAGGTCACTGCATTATGTGCTGCTTGTATTCTAGAGTGGGTTCTTAACTGGTCCTTTCTATAGCACTTGAGTTTAGTCCTGATTCAGGTGCATCAAGCCTAGAGGAGGAGAATTTAGAAGATTTGAATACATGTGCAGTTGCTGTAAACTGGTAAATGCAAGTGAGAAATCTGTAAGCCATTACTAGCAGTACACAGACAGAATAACAATCTTGACTATTCCTAATATGCTCATCACAGTTCTGAGGTAGCACAACCAATCGAATCATGTTATATTTCTCCATAATGGATACTATTCACCACTACTCCCTGATGATTGAGCTCTGATTGTTTAGATTCTCTCCCCCATCCCCCATTCTTCTAATGAGAAATGTGGATGAGTTGGTCTTTCCTACTGGGAGGAGTGCTTTTGCAAAAAGGTAGGATTTAGATTGTCCCTGGAAAGGGTCCATTTGGGGATCATTCTTATTTTTTGCTGTCAGATATTCCAAGGTCCCTCAGCTGAGCATGTTCTGCTCCTTACTCGGTAAGACAGAATCTGAGATAACCAGGCCCTTATCAGTCAAGGTCCTTGAAGGTTAGAACCAGGACTTTGAACTGAACCTGATATTAGAAGCTTAGGTGTCCCAGTGATGTGCACTTTGTAGCCTTTTTTGCTTAAAAAAAAAAAGGGGGGGGGCCTGCTGCATTCTGTATAAATTGAAAATGTCTTGGTTTTTAATCCACAACCCCAGATAGAATGAGTTGCAGTGGTTTAACCACCATGGCTACTTTTTCATAGTGTGTAACATCCCGGGTGACTGAATGTGGAAGAAGGTGTTTTTTTGTTTTTTGCTATGGCCACTACTTGCATATGTAGCAGCAGTCATGATTCCAACAGGAACCTTAGATGCTGTGCTGGGTGATCACAGTGTTGATGCACGTATGTTACGTATACTAATGGCCAAGATTATTTGAGGTCTTTTGTTTCTGTATATTTGCATTCCCGCCTCAACAGCACTTTACTTGGTTACTAGGATGACAATCATAAATTCTGTATATAGTTTGTGATTTCCAGATAAATTTAAAGAAGCCATGTTTTGAATATAAAATAAATTCTAGCTACATTTCAGAATAGTGTCTGTTGTTGTTGATACCATGTCAGATAAACTTAATCCAAAACTGTTATATGCTGAATTGGTTTTAAAAATAGTTCACTATAATTGTTATTACTTCTCTTAATTAGAAAATATCATGTATATTTGTGTTGTGCTTTTAAAGTGAAAGAGGAATAAGTGTGACCAAATTCAGTGTGAAATATTATGGAGTCCCTGAGTAAGTGTGGCTTCACCCTGCTATTTTCAGTAATACTGGTTTCAGTTAGCCATATTTAGCATTGCAACAACAAATTACATACAGTACAAAAACATGATCATACATGGTTTGTACTTCTTTAGAATACATTTTTGCCAACCCCTTCACCCCCGCAACCCCGTCCCCCCCATGAACGTGAACCATTGCAGAAATGGTTAGCATTTCTCATTTTAATTTCTATGTATTTTTGGTGTGTTTTATAGCACAACTTGGTGTAGGCTGCATGGCTGAAGAGTATTAATGCGTCTTCCATATAATATGTGTGTGCATGCATGTACATGTAGGTTACATATCACAGTGAATTTTCTCTATCACTTAAATCAGCCTCTATACAGATGACTGGCAGATAGCTAAATGTAATGCCAATTTTTTTTTTAAAAAGCCTCCAAAGGCGATTCTAGCAATTATAGCCTGGCAAGCCAACTTCACTACCAGGCAAATTGGTTGAAACTATAGTAAAGAACAGGATTATTAGACATGTAGATGAACATGATATGTTGGACAAGAGGAAATAATGCCTCACCAATCTATTAGAATTATTTGAGTTGACTCAACAAGCACATGAACAATGATGATCCAGTTTTATAGTGTACTTGGATTTTCAGAAAGCGTCTGACAAAGTCTCTTAAACAGAGGGAGCAGTCATGGGATAAGAGGGATCATGGATTAGTAACTGGTTAAAACATAGAAAACAAAGGTTAGGAATAAATGGTCATTTTTTTAGAATGGGGAGAGATAAATTTTGGGGTTTCCCCAGGACCTGTGTTGGGACCAGTGCTGTTCAGCATATTCATAAATGATCTGCAAAAGGGGGTAAATAGTGAGGTGGCAGAGATCGCAGCCGATACAGAATTTCTTATGAAATCCAAAGCTGATTGCGAAGAGTAAAAAAAGGATCTCAGAAAACTGGGTGACTACGCAACAAAATAGCAGATGAAAGTAAGTGTTGATAAATGCAAAGTAATGCACTCTGGAAAACATAATCTCAACTATACATACAAAATGATGGGATCTAAACTAGCTGTTGCTATTCAAGAATGAGACCTTGGAGTCATTGTGAACAGTTCTCTGAAAAATCAGCTTTTTAGACTCTTGCTGAACATTGAGTAAACAGTGCTAGGAACCATTACGTAAGAGAGTGATATTTTCTGTCTTATTATATGTCACTATGTAAATCTGAGATATGCCCATACCTTGAATACTGCATGCAGTTCTGGTTGCCCCATCTCAAAAAAGATATATTTGAATTGGAAAAGGTACAATGAAAGGCAACAAATGTTATTAGTGGTATGGAACAGCTTCCATGTGAGGAGAGATTAAAATGAGTGGGACTGTTCAGCTCAGAAAAGAGTCAACTAAAGGGTGATATGATAGAGGTCTATACAATCACGATGGCATGGAGTGAGAAACTGGGTCACCCAATGAAGTTAGTAGGCAGCAAGCTTAAAACATATATAAGGAAGTACTGCTTCATACAACACACACAGTCAACCTGTGGAACTCATTGCCAAGGGATTTTGCAAAGGTCAAAAGTATAACTGGGGTCGAAAAAGAATTAGATTAGTCCCTGAAGAGTAGATCCCCCCAAAGGCTATTAGCCAACCCCATGCTCTGTGTGTCCCTAAACCTCTGACTGCCAGAAGGTAGGACTGGATGATCAGGAGATGGATCACTCGATAATTGCCCTATTCTGTTCATTCCCATGAAGCATATCACACCATCTGCTAGGCAGCATTCTGAGCTAAATGGACCATTGGTCTGACCTCGTATGTCCAATCTTATGTTCTTAATTCTTAAAATGAGAGAGCCAGAATAGTAGTTTACTCCCTAGTCTTTTATAAACACTTCTGTGTTTGTGACCTGTCCTGAGTGACAAACTAGCAATCGTCTAAGGGGACTTAGGTACCCAATTCCCACTGCAAGTCAATGAGTGATTATGTGAAGCTGAATTCTAACTGTCCAGAGGACAGAAGGATCTCTGAACATTATTAATTTATTTGCATTCTGGTAGTCCCTGCAGTGTGTGAGGCACTGCCTACTTAATAATACTGGTCACCCCAATTTCAAGGGTGACATCAACAATCAGTTTGTACTAATGGGGCTTTGCACGGCTCAGTAAACCAATTTGGGAAGAACAACATTTGCTGGACTGACCACAGAACCATTTGGTTGCCAGGGTTAATTGAGTTGCACGTTGTTTCCATGCCTGGCCCTATGCTTCTAGCTGCACCAAGTGGTTCTCCTCAACATTGTGGACACTCACACAGTGTGGTGCCATCTGATGTGGTCAGATGCCAGTTTATCAACGGTCGAATCAGAAATATTCATCTTGTGCAGATTTTGACTAAGTATCTTTGAAGTGTTTCATCTGCTCTTCATAGTTACGGTTGCTGGAGCATAATTCAGAATGTAAAATTTGTTTTGCTAGATGATTCTCAGGCATACAAATTACATGACTATTTCATCTGAGTTGGGTGCAAATCAAATGAGCCTCAGTACCAACCAAACTATCTTTTGCCAAGACTTCCCTGTTGGACAGCTGGTCCTACCATTTGATGCCCAGCAGTCATCATAAGTGTTGTAAATGGAAACTGTCAAAATTTTTAATGTGCCATTAATAACAGATCCATGTTTCATCCCGTAGAGCAGTGTCATTAGGACAACAGCATTATACGTTAAGATTTTTGTCTTTTTTACAGAGATTCCATGTTGCTTTCTGATTCAGTGACAAAGGAAACCATATTGCGGCACTGGCTTTCTGTATTTGTGTATCCACTTTGTGATTGATCGTCATATCAATGATTAACATGCTGCTGAGATTACTAAACTGTCTGACGACTTGGAGCATGGTACCTTCCAGACTTGTATGTGGATCTTGACAAGGTCGTTGAGGAGCTGGCTAGTACATAGTTTTTATTTGAGTGATGGTAAGGCCAGAGTTCTGAGCTGCCACAGCAAAGCAGCTTGTAAGGTCTTGTAGTGCTGCTTCAGAATGTGCTACGAAGTCAGTTATTGGGGTAGAGTAGTTTCTGGATCAATGCTTCTCTCACCTTGGTATTCACATGTAGACGATAGAGATTAAAGAGTTTGCCAGTGTGAAAGTAGATAAAGACTCCATTTGAAGAGTCTTGGAGAGTTCCTCTAGCATTACAGTGAAGAATAAACCAAAAAACTAGGAGCAAGGATACATCCTTGCTTTGCCCCATTTGTGATTGGAAATGGGTTTGTTAGATCACTATCAACATTAACTCTTCTAAATGTGGCTTGTGACATTGCCAAATGATCATAAAATTTTATCTGGACATCCAGATTTAGAGAGCAGTTGCCAGAGGACTGTGTATTTGACCATATTGAAAGCTTTGGTTAGATCAAGAAACACAATGTGCAAAGGTTGATACTGTTTGAAAGATTTTTCCTGTAATTGTTGGATTATGCAAATCATGTCAATAGTACTACTGAACATGAAAGTTACACTGTGACTCAGATAGAATTTTATCGGTAATTTGGTCCAGGAGCTAGTTAAAGAGGATTCATGCAAGAATCTTACTCGCTATGGAGAGCAAGGAGATGCCATGATAGTTATCACAGTTGCTCTTTAAGCCTTTGCGCTTATAGATATGACAATGTTGGCATTTTTCAGTTGTCATGGTATGATTTCTTGAGGCTAGATATGTGTGAAGTTTGTCAATGTGAAGATTTCTTCCATGTTTGAAAACTTCAGCTGGAATGGCATTAGGAACAAATTTGCTGTTTTTCAATTGCTTGGACAGCCTTCAGCACCTCAGCTCATGGGGATGGATTGGCAAACGCATTAGATATGTGGAAAGAATAGTAAATATGGCAGGCAACCAGCTTGGCTTAACAGTGAAATCCTTGCTGATCTTAAACACAAAAAAGAAGCTTACAAGAAGTGGAAGCTTAGACAAATGACCAGGGAGGAATATGAAAATATTGCTCAGGCATGCAGGAGTGAAATCAGGAAGGCCAAATTACAGTTGGAGTTGCAGCTAACAAGAGATGTTAAGAGTAACAAGAAAGGTTTCTTCAAGTATATTAGCAACAAGAAGAAAGTCAAGGAAAGTGTGGGCCCTTTACTGAATGAGGGAGGCAACCTAGTGACAGAGGATGTGGAAAAAGCTAATTTACCCAATGCTTTTTTTGCCTCTGTCTTCACGAGCAAGGTCAGCTCCCAGACTGCTGCACTGGGCAGCAAAGCATGGAGAGGAGGTGACTCTCCCTCTGTGGAGAAAGAAGTGGTTCAGGACTATTTAGAAAAGCTGGACGAGCACAAGTCCATGGGGCCGGATGCGCTGCATCCGAGGGTGCTAAAGGAGTTGGTGGATGTGATTGCAAAGCCATTGGTCATTATCTTTGAAAACGTATGGCGATCAGGGAAGGTCCCGAATGACTGGAAAAAGGCTAATGTAGTGCCCATCTTTATAAAAGGGAAGGAGGAGGATCCAGGGAACTACAGGCCAGTCAGCCTCAGCTCAATGCCTGGAAAAATCATGGAGCAGGTCCTCAAGGAATCAATTCTGAAGCACTTAGAGGAGAAGAAAGTGATCAGGAACAGTCAGCATGGATTCACCAAGGGCAAGTCATGCCTGACTAACCCAGTTTCCTTCTATGAGGAGATAAGTGGCTCTGTGGATAAGGGGAAAGTAGTGGACGTGTTATTCCTTGACTTTAGCAAAGCTTTTGATATGGTCTCCCACAGTATTCTTGCCGGCAAGTTAAAGAAGTGTGGGCTGGATAAATGGACTTAAAGGTGGATAGAAAGCTGGCTAGATTGTCGGGTAGTGATCAATGGCTCCAGGTCTAGTTGGCAGCCGGTATCAAGTGGAGTGCCTGGTTATGTGTTCAGTCCTGGTTTTGTTCAATATCTTCATTAATGATCTAGAGGATGGTGTGGACTGCACCCTCAGCGAGTTTGCAGATGACACTAAACTGAGAGGAACTGGAGATACGCTGGAGAGTAGGGATAGGATACAAAGGGACCTAGACAAATTGGAGGATTGGGCCAAAAGAAATCTGATGAGATTCAACAAGGACAAGTGCAGAGTTCTGCACTTAGAACGGAAGAATCCCATTCACTCTTACAGATTAGGGACCGAATGGCTAGGCAGCAGTTCTGCAGAAAAGGGCCTAGAGGTTACAGCGGATGAGAAGCTGGATATGAGTCAACAGTGTGCCCTTGTTGCCAAGAAGGTTAACAGCATTTTGGGCTGTACAAGTAGGATCATTGCCAGCAGATCAAGGGACTTGATCATTCCCCTCTATTCGACATTGGTGAGGCCTCATCTGGAGTACTGTGTCCAGTTTTGGGCCCCCCCCCCTCCACTACAAGAAGGATGTGGAAAAATTGGAAAGAGTCCAGGGGAGGGCAACAAAAATGATTAGGGGTCTGGAGCACATGACTTATGAGGAGAGGCTGAGGGAACTGGGCTTATTTAGTCTGCAGAAGAGAAGCATGATACGTGCTTTCCACTACCTGAAAGGGGGTTCCAAAGAGAATGAATCTAGACTGTTCTCAGTGATAGCAGATGACAGAACAAGCAGTAATGGCCTCAAGTTGCAGTGGAGGAGATTTAGGCTGGATATTAGGAAAAACTTTTTCATTAGAAGGGTGGCGAAGCACTGGAATGGGTTACCTAGGGAGGTGGTGGAATCTCCTTCCTTAGAGGTTTATAAGGTCAGGCTTGACAAAACCCTGTCTGGGATGATTTAGTTGGTGTTGGTCCTGCTTTGAGCAGGGAGTTGCACTAGATGACCTCCTGAGGTCCCTTCCAACCCTGATATTCTATGATTCTATTAGTGGTATCAAGGCAGATTGAGTAGGGCTATATACAGCTTTGACTGCAAGCTCACACTGCAAGTCAATGAGTGATTATATTAATCTGTATTCTAACTGTCCAGAGGAAAGAAGGTCTCTGAACATTATTTATTTTGTATTCTGGTAGTGTCCGCAATATCTGATGCACTGCCTACACATGCAGGAAGACAAGGTGCCTACCCTGAAGAGCTTGCGATCTATGAAGACTGGATGTCCTCTGGTCTTCTAGGAAAGTCTGTGGGTGCCCAGGTCCCCTTTGTGTCTTTGACTACTCAGGCCTTGTCTACACCACAAAGTTGCAGCGCTGGTGAGGGAGTTATAGCGCTGCAACTTAGGAGGTGTACACATCTGCAGGGCATCACCAGCGCTGCAACTCCCTGTTTGCAGCGCTGGCCGTACACCCGTTGAAACTCGGGTGTAGAGGATCCAGCGCTGGTGATCCAGCGCTGGTCATCAGGTGTAAACACTCACCAGCGTTTTTCTTGACCTCCGTGGAATAAACAGGTATCCCAGCATACCAGAGGAAGCCTCTCTGGTAATCAAGCAGGTCTCCTTCCCCGCGGTTTGCAGGGGGGTTCGGGGAACGCGAGAGCAAACCGCGGGGAAGCAGGTCTCCTTCCCCGCGGTTTGCTCTCGCGTTCCCCTAACCTCCGTGCAAGCAGATCTCCTTCCCCGCGGTTTGCAGGGGGGTTCGGGGAACGCGACAGCACACCGCGGGGAAGGAGACCTGCTTGCACGGGGGTTCGGGGAACGCGACAGCACACCGCGGGGAGGGAGATCTGCTTGCACGGGGGTTCAAAAAACACCAGAGCAAACCGCTGGGAAGGAGACCTGCTTGCAGGGGGGGTCAAAAAACACCGGAGCAAACCGCAGGGAAGGAGACCTGCTTGCACGGGGGTTCGGGGAACACCGGAGCAAACCGCTGGGAAGGAGACCTACTTGCAGGGGGGTTCGGGGAACACCGGAGCAAACCGCTGGGAAGGAGACCTGCTTGCACGGGGGTTCGGGGAACGCGACAGCACACCGCGGGGAAGGAGACCTGCTTGGGGGGAGGGGTGTTCGGGGAACACTGGAGCAAACCGCGGGGAAGGAGACCTGCTTCCCCGCGGTTTGCTCTCGCGTTCCCCTAACCCCCCTTGAAGCCGCCCAACAGCGCTGCAGTGTGGCCACATCTACAGCCACTTGCAGCGCTGGTTGCTGTAAGTGTGAGCACTCTGCAGCGCTGGCCCTATACAGCTGTACTAATACAGCTGTAACAACCAGTGCTGCAAAATTGTAGATGTAGACATACGCTCAGTTATTATTGCTCATGTTCATTAAGGCTGTACTGGTGTGGTGTGTTTTTTGTGATTTCCAATTAAGATGCAGGTTGTCTTAGTTATATAAAACTAACTTTAGAAACAGCCTGCTTAGAGTAGCAAAATATGAGGTGTAGCCCAATGTTGATCACTATTTATGTGGATATATGTAGGCAAGTAGGAGCAGGCTGTTGTTTTTGTATTTTCAGATATCTACCGGACTTGAAATATCTATTTGTCTCAGACCATAGACAACTAATCTATTTGCTTGTAAAAGTGTGATGATGTCTGTAGTCATCTGCAGTGCAAGTAATACATTTAAAATAAAATCTGACTGTCATTAGAGATACACTCTCATATCAAATTTAGCTCAAACTTTAGCCTATTGTAAAAATAAACTTTTTTAAAGGCCAAGTCCCATAAAAATGCTTGCATAAAATAATAAAATCTAATAAATTAAAAAAAAACAAAAACAAATTACGATTCCTCTCCAGTGTTTGCAACCCAGACATTGCAGCACTGTGCTAATACATGAGAAGTCAAATGTAAAATTGATTGGAAACAGCCTATACTCAAAAGGGAAACTGACTATTCCATTTTAATTTTCTAAGGCAACTGAGTTACAAAAAGTATTCAACATAAATTGTGAAAAGTGAATTAGATATTAAAGGCTCTTTCAGGGTTAATAAGTGAATTTGCTTCAAAAAATATTAGTAGAGAATTTAGTTTTAAAGAATAATTCTTAACCTGTTAACGTATCTCTCTTTAAAATTAGTATCAATATAATTACTAAAAAAAATGAGAAGTTATTTTCACGTTCAGGAAAATATAGCCTTAAAAGGTGTTAAGACTATAATGAGATTTAAAAAAAAAATTAAAAAGCTATAATATTTGAATAGGGCTTTAACTCCAGCTTGCCTGTTAACCAACATTGGGACTACTTTTAACTCAGAATGTGCATTACTACAACAGAAAAATTTGAGCTGTTCTCCCTGACGTGTTACTCAACTTGCAAATATGTTAGATGTGGCATTCCACATAAGCTGCTAAATTACTCTCTGGGAGGACTGTATGTGGCAGTATTTCATTGTTTGCTTGATAATAGGCACTATACGTCAGGTTGCAAAACAGTCTAAACCAGGGGTCTCAAAGTCCCAGCCCGTGGGCCAGCTGCAGCCTGAGAACCTCTCCACTGTGCCTGCAGAGGAGAGATGCATGCAGACTTGCTGCCTGCAATGTTTGCTGCAGGCACCACCCCCTGCAGCTCCCATTGGCTGGGGGAGAGGGACAGAGATATCATCACTAGTTGCCAGGCAGCCATGGAGGAAGCATCATTAGTTGCTGGGCAGAGTCAGCCATGAGGCAGCATCACTTTTTTTCACAATGAATATAAACAAGTCAAAATACCGAACACAACTATCTGATGCACACCTTGCTGCAATCCTGAAGGTTTCAACTGCTCAGTCACTGAGGCCAAACATCAACAAACTGACAGAAATGAAGCATTGCCAGATGTCTGGCAAGTGAAGAATTGTATAAAGTTGTATGACAGTTTTATTATCTTTAAGAAATTTGGAAAAAAAATACAGTATAAACATTTTATTTTCTGAACACCATCTTCAGTGACATTATTGGTCTACTGGGAGGATTTGAGGACTGGCACTGGCCCTAAGGCCAACTGAGTTTGAGACCCTTAGTCTAAACTAAACTTTTTTGTTATCCCTTAATATTCTCCATTGGATCTTAAAAATGTCCATGCTTGGTCCCTGTGGAAGGGTGTATGTATGTGTGGGGGGTGTCTCTTCAGTGGGTGAGTGTTAATTTTTTAGGAAGTTAGAGTAAAATCTGAGTGATTTCTAAATTATTTGAGGCTGACAAAATACTTCCAATATTTAAAATAAATTATCATTTGTTCACAAAAATGACTCAGATTGGCTGACCTTCGAAATTTTCATTCATATGTTTCTGACCAAGTTTGGTAGGAGAGATAGGAATTGTCTAGATTTTGATACGTGACTGTAAAATCGCTTCTCAGTCTTGGTTAACATCATAATGGACTTTAGATATTGAAGATATAGCTAAAAAAATTTCTGGAACCTAATGATCTTTACCCAATTTGTAGCATACATGTATATTTTCTCTGCTCAGATTTTGCTGGGATAAGTTGCATAACATAGTTTTATATATGTCTATGAAAAATCCTTGACATAACCCACTAAAAATCCCTCTTCCCCCACCTTATTGGGAGCAAGAGAAGATAATGTGAGTGGAAAAAATTACAGATCCTACCAACTTTTTTACTGCATTCTGTCACCTGTAAATTCTAATCAATAAAATCCATGTTTTTCTAGTTGAACTATATAAAATAGCCTTAGGTCAAGCATGATTTGTCATTAAATACATTTTAAACCCAGAATGTGATGCGTGAAAATATTGTAAATATATAATGTATATTAGTAGTCTGAATTAATGGACAATGTTCATTTTGCTTGAATTTCCAAAGAACGTCGTTAGTGATAGTAGAGGATTTGGGGCCAGTTTGCTATGGATTGTGGGTCTGAATGGTAAGACTGAGTCTCTCATAGAAGTTTCATTATGTGTTAGATATACTGGATGGTGATGACAGGGGTGCAGGTTTTAGGCTTTATGAGTGATTCTAAAGTAGTCTTGTAGACCTGAGTTGCCCAGCATTGCAGTTTGTTTATCTACAGCCCTTATTATTGGTGCTCTGTTCCCTGATCCTCTGATAGATGGTCATAGAACAGATCAGACATGTTGAAAAGGTGGAGCTGTTGCTTGGACAGCCCTTCCAATAACATGGGCAAAGGTCCAATACAGTAGTCTGCTCTGCCTCATAAAATGCAGACCAGGAGTCAGAACTAAATTCTTGGTAATATAAAACAGCATTTGAATGTTTTGATTATACAGATAATTTTCTTTAAAAAGCATTTATGCAAATTTTGGAAGAAATAGGGGATAGGATACGGAGCATAAACAAGGTAGTTGCAGAATAATGGTTACCATAGTTGCAAGAGGGGGTGGAGGGGAGAGAGAGTTCTCTCCATAATTACAATCCTTCCATTTGCTATATGCCCAATCCCAGCCTTCCTCTACTTCCCACAGCTCACTTTATTTGGGTCCTCCAGCATTTTGAAACTGAAATAATACTCTATACCAATCACATTGCTTTAAAATGGTTTTTAAGCTTATTTATTTATTCATTTATTTATTTTTGGTAATATTCTGCCATTTAAAATTAATCAGATACATTTGTCATATGAAGAAATGGTATAGAAGCTATGCTACCAAATAGCTGTAAAAGCAGCAAAAAGAATCCTGTGGCACCTTATAGACTAACAGACGTTTTGGACGATGAGCTTTCATGGGTGAATACCCACTTCCTCAGATGCATGTAGTTGAAATTTTCCAGGGGCAGGTATATATATGCTAGCAAGCAAGCTAGAGATAACGAGGTCAGTTCAATCAGGGAGGATGAGACCCTGTTCTAGCAGTTGAGGTGTGAAAACCAAGGGAGGAGAAACTGGTTTTGTAGTTGGCAAGCCATGCACAGTCTTTGTTTAATCCTGAGCTGATGGTGTCAAATTTGCAGATGAACTGAAGCTCAGCAGTTTCACTTTGAAGTCTGGTCCTGAAGTTTTTTTGCTGCAGGATGGCCACCTTAAGGTCGGCTATAGTGTGGCCAGGGAGGTTGAAGTGTTCTCCTACAGATTTTTGTATATTGCCATTCCTGATATCTGATTTGTGTCCATTTATCCTTTTCCGCAGAGACTGTCCAGTTTGGCCGACGTACATAGCAGAGGGGCATTGCTGGCATATGATGGTGTATATTACATTGGTGGATGCACAACTTTTCAAATTTGATGGCAATAGTTATCTCCAGATCAGTGGCACCTCTATGGGCACCCACATGGCCCCACAATATGCCAATATTTTTATGGCTGACCTGGAACAACGCTTCCTCAGCTCTCGTCTACTCACGCCCCTTCTCTACCTACGCTACATTTATATCATCTTCATCATCTGGACCCATGGGAAGGAGACTCTGGAAAAATTCCACCACGGTTTCAACAGCTTCCACCCCACTATCAACCTCAGCGTGGACCAATCTACATGGGAGGTCCACTTCCTAGACACCACGGTGCAAATAAGTGATGGTCACATTAACACCACCCTATACCGAAAACCTACCAACCGCTATGCCTACCTTCATGCCTCCAGCTTCCATGCCAGGCACATCACAGGATCCATTGTCTACAGCCAAGCACTGAGGTACAACCGCATCTGTTCTAACCCCTCAGACAGAGACCAACACCTACAAAATCTCCACCAAGCATTCTCAAAACTACAATACCCGCACGAGGAAATAAGGAAACAGATCAACAGAGCCAGACGTGTACCCAGAAGCCTCCTACTGCAAGACAAACCCAAGAAAGAAACCAACAGGACTCCACTGGCCATCACATACAGTCCCCAGCTAAAACTCCTCCAACGCATCATCAGGGATCTACAACCCATCTTGGACAATGATCCCACACTTTCACAGGCCTTGGGTGGCAGGCCAGTCCTCGCCCACAGACAACCTGCCAACCTGAAACATATTCTCACCAGCAACTGCACACCGCACCATAGTAACTCTAGCTCAGGAACCAATCCATGCAACAGACCTCGATGCCAACTCTGCCCACATATCTACACCAGCGACACCATCACAGGACTTAAACAGATCAGCCACACCATCACCGGTTCATTCACCTGCACGTCCACCAATGTAATATACACCATTATATGCCAGCAATGCCCCTCTGCTATGTACATCGGCCAAACCGGACAGTCTCTACGGAAAAGGATAAATGGACACAAATCAGATATCAGGAATGGCAATATACAAAAACCTGTAGGAGAACACTTCAACCTCCCTGGCCACACTATAGCCGACCTTAAGGTGGCCACCCTGCAGCAAAAAAACTTCAGGACCAGACTTCAAAGAGAAACTGCTGAGCTTCAGTTCATCTCCAAATTTGACACCATCAGCTCAGGATTAAACAAAGATTGTGCATGGCTTGCCAATTACAAAACCAGTTTCTCCTCCCTTGGTTTTCACATCTCAACTACCAGAACAGTTCAATCTGGGAGGATGAGACCCTAACCTCGTTATCTCTAGCTTTCTTGAATATTGTGATGGGGCAAGGCCAGATGGCTACAGTAAAGTACTGAGGAACAGGTATGTTAGCCCCAGGCTAAACAAATCCCTAGTAGCATGGTAACCAAATGGCAGTTGCTCCAGGTTAATCAAGGCACCTGGGGCCAATTAAGATCTGTCTAGAAGGCAGTGGAGATAGCTACATTGATTAGAACACCTGCAGCCAATCAAGGCAGGCTAATCAGGGCACCTGGGTTTAAAAAGGAGCTCACTCCAGTCAGGTGGGGAGGAGCCAGAGGAGAGGAAGTGCGTGCGAGAGCTGGGAGCAAGAGGCGCAAGGAGCTGAGACTGAGAGGGTGTGCTACTGAAGGACTGAGGAATTATCAGACAATCAAGCATTATCAGACACTAGGAGGAAGGTCCTGTCGTGAGGATAAAGAAGGTGTTTGGAGGAGGCCATGGGGAAGTAGCCCAGGGAGTTGTAGCTGTCATGCAGCTGTTACAGGAGGCAATATAGACAGCTGCAATCCACAGGGCCCTGGGCTGGAACCCAGAGTAGAGGGCTGTCCCGGGTTCCCCCCAAACCTCGCAACTCCTGATCAGACACAGGAGGAGTTGACCCAGACTGTGGGTTCCATCAGAGGGGAAGATCACTGAGGTGAGCAAATCCTCCAATAAGCGCAGGACCCACCAAGGTAAAGGAGGAACTTTGTCACAATATATATACCTGCCCCTGGAAATTTCCACTACATGCATCTGATGAAGTGGGTATTCACCCACGAAAGCTCATGCTCCAAAACGTCTGTTAGTCTATAAGGTGCCACAGGATTCTTTGCTGCTTTTACAGATCCAGACTAACACGGCTTCCCCTCTGATACTTGATACCAAATAGCTGATGATTCGTAAATGCACAGTAAATTATTTTATAAAAATACCTTAACTAGCTGCTTGTGTTTAATCCTTTTCTATGAGTGCATTCTTCTTGCTCCCCCTTTATTTTACTCTCAACTTAGCCTTGTGGGTGTGCGCGCGCATGTGGATATAGATAATTTAAAATCACATATACATGACACACACACCGTACACACAGTCATCTCACTGATCTTTCTTAGTAGTTTGTTTCCTTTAGTCATGGTTAGCCATGGTTCCAGCACTGTTACGATTACTGCATCCAGTCTTTCGTCTTTCCCCTCATTTGCTAGCTTTTTTTTTTTTTCTTCAGTTTTTCTGGACACTTCTTTTTGTTTCCTCCCTACTATCTCCTGCTGGTCTCTCTCCGTTGATCACTGGAAAGTTTTTGTGCCTCCCTCTGCCTCTCTTCCTCATCCCCTTCTCTATTGTTGACGCCCTGCCCCTGCTCACTCCATCCCCCCTCCCTCCCTTGCACCTTTTCCCATCCTCCCTCACTTGTGCATTTTCACCAGACTGGGGTAGGGGATTGGGGTACAGGAAGGGGTGAGGACTCCAGCTGGGGGTATGGGCTGAGGGGTTCAGAGTATGGGAGGGGGCTCCGGGACTGGGACAGGGGGTTCAGGTGTGGACTCTGGGATGGGGCTGGAGATGAGGGTCTTGGGGTGCAGGAGGGGCTTCTGGCTGAGATGTGGGGCCAAGGAGTTTGGAGTGTGGGAGGAGCTCAGAGAGGGGGCGGGGGTTGGGGCACAGGAAGGGTTTGGGGGGCAGGCTCTGGGCGACACTGACCACAGGCAGCTCCTAGGAAGTGGCAACATGTCCTTCTGGCTCCTAGGTGGAGGAGCAGCCAGGGGGCTCTGTGTGCCACCCGCAGCCTGCTGGTGCTGCCCCTGCAGCTTGTTTGGCCACGATTCTTGGAGCTGGTGCTTAGGGTGGTGCCTGTGGGCAGGGGCAGTGCGCGGAGCCCCCCGGCCGCCCTTCCACCTAGGAACCAGAGGGACATGCCAGCTATTTCCCGGGAACCCTGTGAAGCCGGACATGGAGACTGCCTGACCAGTTGTGGCTAACTGGACTTTTAGCAGTCTGGTCAGCTGTACTGACTGGAGCTATTAGGGTCCCTTTTCGACTGGGCATTCCGGTCGAAAACCAGATGCCTGGCATCCCTACCCAGAATCAGGTGATCAATTACGTGAGAATTTCAATTTTCATTTAGAAAAAAAATTTCTAGTCCTCCATGGTTGCTGAGAAAACTTGAAAACATGAACCCTAAAGGCTCAAAACCGAGACAATAAGGGAAAAAAAATCTATTTTTTAAATCCACTGTTTTTTATGCCAGTCTTGTAATTTTGTGGGGGATGGGACTGACTCTTTTTTTTTTTTTTTTTATGCTTGGGGTTTGTAATACTGCAGAGTATAGCAAATGGCAACAGTTCTTGGTCCACAGAAAAGTCACAGTTGAAATTAGTATAACACTGACTAAATACTGGGTGGAGGCCAATTGGTGTTGGAAAATTTAATACAGCAGGAGCAGAATGCATGCCTGGGGGAACTTGGAAGCAAAAGATTTTGGTAATTATTTCTAAGGAGTTGTTCTAGTACTAAGATTATTCATTCTGTTTATAATCAGGGCCCTGTGCACGCCACAGCATAGTGGGACCAGATATTGTGGCAATAGCTCTGAAATTCTGCAGCAGCATTACGTTATTCTCTTGCTATAGAATAACCTTCATTCCCATCCCTCAATCCCCATGAAAATATGCCCAGCGGTAGTTTACAATTTAAAATGTTCATTGATGTAAATTCTGTTTATGATGATGATGATTTTCAAGAATGGGTGATTAATTATGGTCCCCAGGCAGTTGGCTCCACTCCCCAGGGGTTGGCTCCCTTTATGTTGTCCAGGCAGCCCAGCTTAGAACTTCATTGTCCTCATGTGTGCCAGGGTAGGAGGGAAACGGTAGCAGACTTCAACTGCTTAATTCCCCAGCTCGCAGGCCTCAACTGCTGCACTGTTCTCCTAAGTTGCCAGACGCCATTTGTGTCTCCCTCTCCTTGGCTGGTAGCTGGACTCCCGTTGTTGCTCCTTGACCCTCTTCTGCCTACTTCTGTGGTTCAGTGCAGGGAGTATGCATTATAATCCTATTAACTTCTTCTGTGGGGAAATCTGCTGAGCAAGAGGCAGTTTAGGTAGGTCATGGCATAAGAAAGAGGCAGAAAACAAAATGTCGAATGTCTGGCTTCAGCAAAATTAATTCTGTCATCTTGGAAAAATGCCAAATTATGCAGCTGCAGAATTGTGAAGTCCAGGAGGCTCTGAGTGAGGTGAATGGAGCAAGTCACACCTTTGATAGCTGTAGATTCAGGCTCTCTGCAGATTCAGGTTGTGACACTACATCTGTTTACATTTGGTTCATATTTTTGAGGTTTTCTCTGCAAACGTTAAGGACTAGAAACTCAATCCTTTGTTAAAAAAACAAAAGCTGAAATTATGCAGTACAATTCTCTGGCAAAATCCATGGCCACAGAACACATGGAGTCCTGGTTATAAGAATCTATCTAGAAAGGAGAGGAGGGAGGGTTTAGGAGAGGAGATACTGGAGAGCATGTGTGAAGGTTTAGTGAATGAGGCTAAAGAAGAGAGAGATTGGTGGGGAAGCAACAATAATAGTGAGTTGGAAGGAGAAGAGGTTGAAGGAGTAGAAATTTAAGATAGGGTGTGCTTCTGGGCCTGAAATGGAATAGATGTTGGGATGGGGGGATAGAGTGAATAAAAGAGCAAATAAATGAGAATAGGAGTTCATACATCCCACTAACTCTGTCTAGCCAGCATGGAGTGGTGAGAGAAGGCATTAAAGGGGGAAATTGAAAATGGAGCTCATGGGATAGACAGAAGAGAGGACAGTGAACAATGGTGAAAGAAAGAAGAGCAGGGACAGATGCATGGATATGGAAAAGCAGATGGAAGTGAAAATTCAAGCGAGACCTGCAGAAGGTTGTTGTAGGAAAAGTGAAGGTAAAAGATACTTGTTAGCAAAGACATGGTAGAAAACAAAGGTTGGTAAAATGACAGGATTCCAGCGGCAAAGGGAGATGACATGGGGCAGTATGGTAGAATCAGAGGACTGGCTACTATGAAATAGCTTAATGCAAAATAAAGGATGGTGGAATTAATTAAAACTGGCTTGACAAGGCAGCAGTGTAAACGAAATAGCAGAGTATATGAACCTTGAGTGCTGCAGATGAGAAAGTGGCAAGAAGCTGGAGCTCTGTCCCTCTGGCAGTAGTTGCAGTACAGGGCTGTGGGCTTTTATAATTGGGGCCAAGAAGTGCAAAGAGGAGGGCTGAGATGTCTGGTGCAGCTGCTTAGTCCTTTGGAGACAATGGGAAGGAGGGCACCAGATTTGAATTATTAAATAGGAGCCTGATTGAGCAACTATTATTGGTGATGATCAGAGTGTTTTTGTGGAGATTGTGGGGGCTTTTATAACCTCTGTAGGGAGGAAGGCTGTCTGCATGGGAGGCAGCTGCTTTCTCTGCTGTGGGTAGAGGGGTCTGCACTGGAGCTTGGTCCTGGTAGGTAAGTCAGAGGCAGTGTTTTTAACTGTCTTTTTAGCTCCAGAACTGGACAGGTACAGAAAAAGGAGTTTGACTAGAGAGTTTAGCACTTCAACTTAAAACAGTGTTCCTTGGCTGTGAAATCTTACAGCTGAGTTATAAAATCCTGTAAGCAAGGGTTTTGTAATGGAAATTCTGACATGCTTACCACAGTATCACAAATAATGCTACTATAATAAAGGTTTCACTAATGTGTCTGCACTTTGTGTTAAGAGAATAATCACTGTTGAAGAGAAGAAAACCAGATGTTTTTTGAAAATGGGAAAGAGTTCGTACAAATCTTACAGCTTCTGCCTTCTAAACACACTCCAGCTGAGGTATTTTTCAGAAAAAGATCCATGTTACAAGAAGCCCTTGAATGAGAATCATTCAAAAGCTGAACATTAGCAGATTTCAAACATTAGCTAGGAATATTTTTAAACATGAGGTCCACTAAATAAGCTGAAGCAGGGCCAAATTAGTTTTACAAATTAATGGAAAAATCTTCAATTTATAATGACAATAAACTCTCATTTTTATTGCTAAATGCTTTTTATAATGTTATAATAAGACTACTGTAGTCTGTTAGTACGTTAAAGATAAAAAAACAGTATTCTGCTGCCACTCAGTTAATTCCACAAGATAAAGACATGTGAGTGCTACTGGCCTCAGCTGTATTGAAAATGTGTGAGCATAATGATTTCATAGAGATTTATATCTTGTTCCATGAACTGCAAGGAGGATCAGAATTTTAACTCGCTGGAAAAAAAAAGTTGTATTGGTAATTTCATCCCATTACGGCAGTCTGCCCTACCTCCTCAGTGAATGTTCTATTACTCATCTTGTCCTGTGAATTTGTATTTTTGTTTCTCTCCAGTTCTTGTGCCTTGCTGCCTCTGCTCGTCGCTGATGTGACATCTTAACCGGTACTGTATCCTTGCTGCCAGTTATTTGATTCATATATCAGTGCTGCTCCCAAATTGTTTGGCACTGGTTTCTAGCATCTTGTGCTTTACTTCCTCTCAGGAAACTGAGTGCGTCACTTTTACAGGAAGTTCAGTCTTCACAGGACCTGATCAGTCATCCCACTTTCTGCAGTCTTACAGAGGGCAGTTTACAGCTGATAGACAAAAAACTAATGTTAACTTATTAGTAAAACAGTTTTTGTCTTTCATTTCCATGCAATGAATCTCATGTATGAAAGGATTGCCAGGATGGATGAGCACTGTAATAGTGCAGTCAAATAAGAATTCTTTCTAGATCATTATATTTTTCTCTGGTAGAGTACAGTAAATCAAAAGTAAGAAAACCTGCTTTCAGATGTGCTGAATATCAGATTGATCAAATCAAACTTGTATCTGCAGTTAAATGTCCAGAGACATGGCAGATAATTTATTTTTCCTGTTTGTTTTCAGTGCTGAAAAATAACATTTTAAAGCATTTGAAACTCATCATGAAACAAGAGTTTATCTACATGCATTTTTTGCACTCATTTTAATTGCATCAGTTTAGAAACAGTTGTTTAAGTCAGTACAAAAACTGTGTGGACACAAGATCAAAGATTCTATCTATTTTTCATCTTCCCCCACGTACTTGTGCTTTTTGCACACAAAGTAAATATAGTGGGTGAGTTTCAGTGCTGCAACTCGAGAACATACCACACGAACAGCTGCAGCCCAAGGGCAGCAGGGACCGCCACCTTTTTACCATTCTGATGCCGAGCTGGTGCAGCCCTTGACATAACACAGCCGAGGGAGCTGCTCAGCATTATGACATCCCTACCTGGACTTGCTGTGCATAGTTCCAAAACCCAAAGGTTCCCTGGAGTCCCCAGAGTGCTCTTTGCCATGGAGATCTCCCTCCTACGCCTGCTGTGGCCCCAGGCATATCTGCTGCAATGGAGCTTGAGGGGGGCAATCCAGGTCCCTTATCCAGTACCTGCGCTGGGGAATGTTCCTGGTGAAGGGACTCTAGTAATGTACAGGGGCTGTCATGGAGGAGAATTCCTTCCAATATGTCAGCATAATAAGTTCAAGAACATGCTGCTTCTCTACCTCCCCATCTCTTGATCCTTCACCTTAGGAAATGCTCTAGTTGGGAGTCTTAAGGACACCTCCCCCTTCCAGTGTTCTCCTCCTCCTCCCTCCCCTGTCCCTCCCCTGTCACCCCCTCCCATCTCTCAAAATTGGAGCTAGTCCTCTAGAAGAGGAAGACTGGATGTTAAAGCATCATGAATTGCACCTTGTATCCCCCTCTCCTCCTTTTCGTATCTCTTCCCCAGGTCTCCATTTTATGTCTCCCCACTGGAACACAGTGTGGCTGACTTCCAGCCTGACGATCTGGAATTAAACACTGGCCCTGCATAAGAGGAAAGCGTTGTGCTGCTATTAGATCACTGTGCTGTTCCAAGTTGTCATAAACAGATAGCTAAGGGTTAATGTTCTTTTACCTGGAAAGGAGTAACCTGAAACACCTGACCAGAGGACCAATCAGGAAACAAGACTTTTTCAAATCTGGGTGGAGGGAAGTTTGTGTGTGAGTCCTTTGTTCTTGGTCTTCTGCCTGTACTCTCTCGGCTATGAGAGGATTTTTCTGCCTCCTGTTTTTCTAATCTTCTGTTTCCCAGTTGTAAGTACAAAAGATAAGATAGTGATTTATATGGTTTTTATTTTGTATTTACATGTGTGTACTTGCTGGAGTGTTTTGAAGTGTGTTCTTTTTGAATAAGGCTGTTTATTCATATTTCTTTTAAGCAATTGACCCTGTATTTGTCACCTTAATACAGAGAGACCATTTTTATGTATTTTTCTTTCTTTTTACATAAAGCTTTCTTTTTAAGACCTGTTGGAGTTTTTCTTTAGTGGGGAACTCCAGGGAATTGAGTCTGTAGCTCACCAGGGAATTGGTGGGAGGAGGAAGTCAGGGGGAAATCTGGGTGTGTTAGATTTACAAGCCTGACTTTGCATACCCTCTGGGTGAAGAGGGAAGTACTTGTGTTTCCAGGACTGAAAATAGGGAGGGTGGAATCCCTCTGTTTAGGTTCACGGAGCTTGCTTCTGTATATCTCTCCAGGAACCCAGGGAGGGAACACCTGGAGGGGGGAAGGGAAATGGTTTATTCCCCTTTGTTGTGAGACTCAAGGAATTTGGGTCTTTGGGGTCCCCAGGGAAGGTTTTCGGGGGGACCAGAGTGCCCCAAAACACTCTAATTTTTTGGGTGGTGGCAGCTTTACCAGGTCCAAGCTGGTAACTAAGCTTGGAGGTTTTCATGCTAACACCCATATTTTGGACGCTAAGGTCCAAATCTGGGAATATGTTATGACACAAGTAATGCCTATTTATTATCATCTGTGTTTCTCACAGTGTTAAGATGACTGCTGACTTATCTTTGGTATTTCCATTGCATTTAAAAATTCCAGGAAATTGTTTAGCTGTCTCCATATAGCTTTTTACATCTTTTGGATTTTTGTTTTGCTTTTGAGGGGCTTCTTACAATTGTTGTGCTTCTTTTTACCCCAGAAAAACCCAGAAAATCGTTCTACCCGCTTCCTCTTCTGATACTGTCTTCTCCTGAATTGTCAGATGGCTGCCACTATTTTCTCACATTATCTTGTCTCCTCCACAACTCCGGTATCTTGTTTGAATAATGAAAAAATCAAGTCTCTTTCTGCTGCTTGTGGTTCCTGACCCCTTTGCTTTCCTCTTGTTTCATTTTCATTTCTACTGTACATTTTGCTGCATCTTTCTCTGTCCGCTGATACATAACAGACAAAAAAGGAGAAAATTGGTGCAGCAAAGGTGTCAGAAACACACATCAGAGGATCTACTGCACCCCCTCCCCATTTTTAAAATTTTCACTGATGTTCTGTTTCCATTTCCCCTGCTCTTGAAGATATTTCCTTTTCTCTGCCTTTACTCTTTCTATTTTTGCACTACTTAGCTCTTTCTGAATCTTATTGTTAGCTCTGAGACATTCAGTGTTGGTTAATATATAGCATGATCGAAATGAGGAAAACTAAAATTGGAAACGGGGCCAAATTCACCCCCAAAGTGTGACTCTGTTGAAGTCCACTACTGACATGAGAAACAACTTTAGGGGTCTAAGTCTAGTATGAGTAGCAATGGCAATTGAATCCTAGCAATCAAGGGAGATATAAATTTTAAAGAAGCTCCTGAATTTTTGCTTTGTTGACTGTTTTTTGAACGTGTGTGTGCATGTATGTGTTTGTGAAGCCCCAGTCGTATGAAAGTTAAATACACAAGTCACACTGTGAATAATCCTGATGATCATTTCTGTGGGGTGAGGGGTGTGAATGGCAAGAGTGGGGAGAATACTGACAACCCTATGGAATGGCATTAGCCTGCCTTTACTGTCTCCGCAGTCAGTCCTGACAGAGGATGGAAATGGCTATTTTCCAACTAATTTTTCAACTGTGGTATTTATTTATTTTTATTTTTTTGTTTGTTTGGTTTGTGTGTAGGGTGGCTTTCACACAGGGTCTAGCTGATGGAATTACTGATGAGAATGAGAAACTCCACTCTCTCTTTGGGTAGGGTAATTAGTCCTGTTTTGTACAATTCTGTAGTGCTTCTTAGTAGGTGACAACCAGCAGCCAGTATCCTGTCTTTGGTGTCCTCTGTTTAAACACTCTTTGAGAGCCTCCAGGTAGAATAGTGGGCAGCATCAACATTGTTCTAACTACTTGGTTTAGTATATCTAAGTCTCATTGGACACCAGTGTGTGTTTTTGTAGTGATATGACCATGTGTTGTAATATGTACTAATTACATGATTGCTGTAATTGTCATTCCAATTGCGCAGTTTACTTTTTGGTGCCTAGCTTGTCTTCTTTATAAAAGTATAAATCTAGAAGCAAGCTCTGTTTCTCAGTGAAACAGTTGATCATATTGGTGTGTTAGGATCTTCTATTAAGCATAAATTCAAGAATTTTCCTGTATACTTTTTGGGTAAGTCTCTTTTAATCTATTACAAATATAGTCTCGATATTTGACTTAGAGCAGTGGTTCTCAACCAGGGGTCTGAGGCCCCCTGGGGGAGGGGAGGGCGAGCAGGTTGCAGGGAGTCTGCCAAGCAGGGGCAGCATTAGACTCGCTGGGGTCCCGGGCAGAAAGCCAAAGCCCCACCGCACTGGGCTGAAGCCCAGGTCCCTAAGCCCTGCCACCCGTGGCTGGGGCTGAAGCTGAAGCCTGAGCAACTTAGCTTCAAGGGAGGCCCTGTGGCATGGGGCCCTGGGCACTTGTCCTGCTTGTTACCTCTTAATGCCATCCCTGGGTTTTATAAGCAGAAAACTAGTTGTTGTGGCACAAGTGGGCCATGGAGTTTTTATAGTATGTTGTGGAGGCCTCAGAAAGAAAAAGGTTGACAACCCTTGACTAAGGGCTTGGCTACACTGGAGAGTTGCAGCACTGATGGTGGGTTTACAGCACTGCAACTTAGTAACTGTCCACAACTGCAAGGCACATCCAGCGCTGCAACTCCCTGGCTGCAGCGCTGGCTGTACACCTGGTCTGCTTGGGGTGTAACGATTGCAGTGCTGGTGATGCAGCGCTGCTCATCAAGTGTGGCCACCAAAAGCGCTGTTATTGGCCTCCAGGGTATTAGGAGGTATCCCAGAATGCCTGCTCACAACAAACCGGAAGAACGGCTGAATTCCGAGCTCCCCCGAGTTGCTTATCTAAAAAAACAAACACAGCTCCTGTTTGCTCTATCCAGCAGAGGCAGGCAGGGGAATTGCTTTGGAAGGTTCACAGCTGTTTGCTTGAAGAGAAAAGTCACACACAGGGCCGGTGCAACCATTTAGGCGGACTAGGCGGTTGCCTAGGGCGCCGAGATTTGAGGGTGCCAAAAAGCGCCCCCCAATTTTTTTTAAAATGGTTGAGCAGCCGCTGCTGCTGGGATGGAGAGGGAGTCAGCTGCCGGCAGCATCCTGCAGCCCAGGGGGTCCCCTGAGTCAGGGTGCCGCCGCGGCAGCTGGCAGCCCAGGGGGTCCGGAGGGGGCGGCAGGCAGCTCCCATGGAGCTGCCACCATCATGCCAGCAGACGGTCGGCTGCTCACGTGGCTCTAGTGAACCTCCCGCAGACACCACTGCGGCAGCTCCACCGGAGCCGCTGGATCAGCGCGCAGGGCGGCGAAATTGCCGTCCGCCTAGGGCGCGCAAAACCCTAGCACCGGTCCTGGTCATATGGCAGAGGGGGCGGAGAGAGTCTGTGTTGAGCAGCTGCTTATGTGGTCTGAAGGCTATTTAGGAGTGCATAATTTGCATTTAGTGAATAAGAGGGGTGGGGGAAGGGCTCGAAACTTTTAAATTGATTGCAGGTTGGTGCTGTGTATCTTCCTGTCCTTAGAACTTGCAAGACAGGGAACTGACACAGTGTTACCTCCAAAAATCCACTCTCTCTGTCTTCCCCACGCTCCCTGTCATGCTCCACGCCACCCCCCTCATTTGAAAAGCACGTTGCAGCCACTTGAATGCTGGGATAGCTGCCCACAATGCACCACTCCCAACAGTGCTGCAAATGCTGCAAATGTGGCCACACTGCAGCGCTGGTAGCTGTCAGTGTGGCCACACTGCAGCGCTTTCCCTACACAGCTGTACGAAGACAGCTGTAACTCCCAGCGCTGTACAACTGTAAGTGTAGTAGAGAATTTTCAGTGGTGCAAAAACACAAAGAAGAGCTTAATTTCTGTGACCTCTAATTAGTGCATTATTTTGATCCATCATTTGTGTACTCTCAAGCGCAGGGACGGGCAAACTTTTTGGCTTGAGGGCCACATTGGGGTACAGAAATTGTATGGCCGGCCATGAATGCTCACAAAATTGGGGGTAGGAGTGGGAAGGGGTGTGGGCTCTGGGTTGGGGCCAGAAATTAGTTCAGGGTGCAGGAGGGGGCTCTGGGTTGGGGTGCAGGGGGTGAGGGCTCTGGAGTTGGGCTGGGGATGAAGGGTTTGGGGTGCAGGAGGGTACTCCAGGCTGGGACCAATGAGTTCGAAGGGTGGAAGGGATCATGGATGGGGCAGGCTGTTGGGGCATGGGAGGTGGATGAGGGCTTTGGCTGGAAGTGCGGGCTCAGGCTGGGAATGAAGGGCTTGAGAATCAAAAGGGGATTCTGGGCTGGGATCGAGGGGATCAGAGGGCGGGAGGGGGTTCAGTGCAAATTCCAGAAGTGAGCACTTTCTATCTAGACTGTTCTTGCTTTGTCTGATTTTCCTGACAAGCTATCATATTGTGGCTCAGACAGTAAGAAACTGGCTTTCCCTCTAAGTAACTTGAGGCCTGGCCATTTAGGGCCTTGTAGCAACCGTGTGTGTGTGTGTGTGTGTGTGTGTGTGTGTGTGTGTGTCTATAAATGGATTGACAGTTGCTGCAGTGTGCAAACCAGAGATTCACTATGTCTTCAAAGGTCTTCCCTGCTCTGGAGGTTGCTAGCTACTTTGTGCTCTGTTGAGAGCTTCCAAGTTGCCTTTAAAGTTAATCCCAGGTAGCAGCATAGTGTGATTTAGCCTAAACACACACAAATGTGGATGATGGTGGCATGATTAGCATTTGAGAAGGAACGAAAAACCTCTTGGACAGTTGAAGGTAAGGAAAGGGCAGGAAAATATCCTAATGTTAGAATATTAAGATATGGACAATTAAAATGAATAGAATAATTCAGCAAAAGTTCATAACTTGCTGTTTTTAATGAAAAAATTGAATAGGCATTTCTTAGATGGTGACTCCGTCAACATTTGAAACTCCATTTGAAGAAAGAGGATTCATAAATGGAATATTTAACATTATTTCAGTGGGAATACTGGTCAGCTGTATGAATTTGTAATTCTCAACCTTTTCCATGGAACTTATAACTGCTTTCTTTTGGATATATCAAAGAATCATTTGAACAAGTTCCTGCTACCCTTCAAAGGAGGTGCAGGATCCTGCAGTACTTCCAGAGGAAGTGCTATAGGCATGCGTACACATATTTGAGAATACCTCTGGCATCTGAAGAACTGGTTCCAAGTGAGTGAGGAAATGAAGTTCCACAAAAGGTTCAAAATGGAATGGGAACCAGGGTGGATGGATTTAAATAAAAGTAATTTAAATAACTGATTTTAATCATGATTTAAATCGTTAACCAGGAAACCTAGATTTAAAGTGTCAATTTTAGTCCTGTTTTACATTTGTACTTTTTAGTTATAGCTCTTAAGAAAGATAATGATTGGTATAATCTGGTATTGTCCTGTATCAATACACATTGATTAAATAAATTCGATATCTTAACACACATTCAGATTCTTAATTTTATGGTTTTTATTGTTAGGAAATGGTGACTAGCACATTTCTTATTTACTAGATTTTTTTGTTTTTTACTCATGATTTGGGTCAGACTGCATTTGGATAGAAATTTTGAATTCGATTAAAATACGCAAAACAGTATTTTAAATTTGTTTGTATAAGCGAAATGAAACTACCTTTAAATGTGCCAGATATATAAGGGGAAAATCAAGTTTTTATGAAGACATGTTTTACATATAAAACAACCTGATTTATTAAACAAAGGAAACATTATCTCTAGTTAGTGAATTTAATGGACATGGTGACCATTCAGACTTTAGACTTAGTAGATCTCATCCTCTCACACGTAGTTTTGATTCATAGATTGGAAGAGGAAAGCAAGATTTCCTGCCTTTTCCCCGCCCCCTTTCCCCCCAACTCTGTTGATTTCTCAACTTTGAATGAGCTAGTCATTGAACTGGACTAGCTGAATGAACTGAACTGCAGTTAATGTTCTCCCTGCACCTACAGAAGAGAATACTTCTGTCAAAAGCTAGTTTAGCACTTCAACAGACTCTGATTCCAGATGGTTAGCCAGTGACTTCCACCAGTTCAATGGTTTGACTTTCTTTAAAATTCTTTAAAATTTCAAATACCCAGCGAGTACTTGTACTGCTTGATATTGTTTTTTATATTTACTTTAAATTATTGTAATAGATTATAAGGAGCTTAGGTCTTAACATAGGTTGTCAATTTCAGATTTAATTGTAAGTGGGTTTATTTTTAAAAAGAAAAATGTATTTAATGTAAATAAAATTTGATTTTTAAATAATTTTTTAAAATATTTTATCCAGCCTGATGGGAACAGCTTTGTGACTCCTTTTCACCTCTCAGATTTGCACACAACTGCCAAAGGCTGGTCTCTCTCTCCCCAGGTTGAAAACTGATGTTTATAAAATTTATTTTTCCACTCCTATTATGTTTGGTGTTCTGTGGATGTGTTTTCTGACACATTCTAACAAACTGTTCTCAATGTGGGTCTTGTAAAACTTCTACCAGCAATTTCACTAAAGTATTTTCTTTACAAAGAAATCCTGTTTCATAGTAATATATTGTATTCATTTTGAAGATGCTTCTTGTAAAACATGAAGACATTTCTAAAAAAAAAAAATGGTTGATGCTGTTAGTTGGTACTTTGTTTTCCTTCTAAAGTCAGCATGGTATAAAAAATTCAGTGTGAAAAATTGATTTTAAAAGATAGATTGTACCTTGATGGTACCTTATTATTTAGTTAACGTATGCTTTCTTTGATACAGAAGGTGCAGTATATGCTATTTATTTCCTAGAAAATATTCAAAAATAATTGCTGACAAAAGCCACTTCACAGGTTGACTCAAAGGGTTCATCTTGTAATCTGAATATTAATATTCTAGATAGCTATGCAGAGCTACCTATTGATGTAGTTTGAAGATTCATGTAGAGGCTAGTACGGATTTTAGTTTGAAGGGAGAAGGAGGGGAAACTACTGAGGTCTTTGAGTCCTACAAGCTTTACTAAAATGATATGCTCATGGAAGGTATGAACACAGTCAATTTGTAATTTTTAAAATATAAGCTTTTGTGCAACAGTCATTTGGAATGTTGCCTTTTACATCAAGATTTTCTTAGAAGCAGTTGTACAGTCATCTTAGTTTTACTTTAAATAGAGACAATTACAGTTGTGGGATTTTTTTTTTAATAACCCATGGTTAGTTGCAATGTGTTTTTTCTCAAGACCAGATTTGTGTCATGAAGATGAGTAGGCTAGAAACTAGGGGTCTGACTTTTCACTGCTTTGCTGTTTGTCTTGTCATTTCAGCCTGTGCACAGTGGGTGTATACAGTTACCATACAAAGCAATGGAGAGCCAGTGGACCAAAGCAGGCCCTTCCTATCTCCAAAAAGATGATTTCCCCACTTGCTGCATTTAAAGTAGGGAGAAAAACAAGTGACAAGTACATTTTTGAATTGCAATAGTCCTTCATATTTTCTCAGTACCCTCCAGAAGATATCATTTTTTCTTCATTAAAGAATACATTGCAGAAATCAGATCTCTTAGTGTATCCCCATTACTTTTTTTTACAGTACATCTATACCCGATATAACGTGACCTAATATAACACGAATTCGGATATAACGCGGTAAAGCAGCGCTCCGGGGGGCAGGGCTGCGCACTCTGGCAGATCAAAGCAAGTTCAATATAATGCAGTTTCCCCTATAGTGCGGTAAGATTTTTTTGGCTCCCGAGGACAGCGTTATATCAGGGTAGAGGTGTATTTAAAAAATGTTGCTCTAATGAGTATTGTGATGCCATGTCCTGAACCACCACATAGTGTTGAATCTTCTTTCTGGATAATAATCCAATGACTCAGTTAAGAAATTGGAGGACACTTTTCCTTAGATGGGCTGCTTGGTAAACTCCACATTGTGTTGCCAGCCTTGGAGTTGTTTTGAAACGTAATTAGGCTGCTAATGCATGGTCTCAGGTTTTCTTTCCCTTGATGTTTGTCGTCATTTGACTCCCGTCAGCTCTGAGGAATTTTGTGTAATCTACGTATATATTAGTAAAAAAGTTTGTGTAGAATCCCAAATGTCTTTACACGATCTTTTTATGCTAAAAAAGGGAATTTCACCATGTTTGCATATATTTTCTCTTTAGATGAACAAAGGTTTAGTCACAGGTATAATAAATGTATATTGTAGTTTTCTAAATCTATCCAAATCATTACAAAAGTCATATTCTTTGTGTATAGGGGTAAGTGTTTATAGGTATATTCAAGTAAGCCTTTTTTGTGACCTTGACAACTGGCTTGCATTCAAAATCTGAATAAGAACGCAAATAATCACTTCAAAATTATCAAAAGCATAGTAAATGGTCAAATACTGGAATACTTTGTTACCATTTACTCACTTTACAATTAAATTATTATATAAAGTTGGTTAAATAACACAGTTACTGTATTAAGGCCCACTTTGTAAAGAGACTCCTGACAGGGCAGCAGTGAAACACGCTAATAGATTATATGTTATAGCAATATATTGCCTTTTTTATTGCTTTTCCACAGACAGCAGATTCATGTACAGTTATTCCTAGCTACATTATCTACAAGTTTTCTATCAAGAGATTCACTCTATTGAATCATTAATCCAGTATTTATCATTCTTATTGAAAATTCACTAGCGTTAGCACTGTATAAAATATTGATCTAAATTTACTGGTTTTGCTATACATTGAAAACATTTTAACCTAAAAAGCATAGTATTTCTTAGGACATTTGAAACTATTCATTGTGGATAATTAAAATTACAATATTTCTGTGTTGTGCAAGGAAATGTTTTTTCCTCTCTTCCCTCCCCCCCGCCCCGCCCCAATGCCTTTAACATATAGTAGGTGACCAGTGCAGTGCCATTCTGATTTTAAGATACTGAATGTTCATACACCTGGTATTTGAAATTTTAATGTGTATTGCATTAGTTACTGAATATCAAGAATAAAATTTTTGCTCATACATAGAGTGTAAAATGAGGTCTTTTGTAGCAGCATGCGGCCTGTTTAGAATGATATAACAGACGCTGAATGTTCACATATCAAACAAAATGCCATCTTTCTGTAGAAAAGAGGTGTCAAAAAGTTTCTTTGTACCTTTAACGCATGTGATTATGTAGTACAAAATGCAGAGTTTGTAAAATTTCTTGAATATACAGGCAAAAAATGAATAATTCAAAACAACTCATGAGTTCTATATTCTATTGTATCTTTTATAACGCAGGCAGAAGATAGCATTGTGTTCCCAGTAGAGCTGAATTTGCACAAGTTACACCTCTGAAAGTGCCAGATGGTCTATGGTCTACTTTTGAGAGCTGTCACATATGTAAAGATTTGAAAAAAGAAAGACAGCTGAATGAGAGCAGTGGATCATTAAAGGGAGAGTGAGGGTCCCTGGGTATCACTGTGTTTTAAGAAGCATTGTGTCATTTCCCATATTACTTTTTTTTTTTTAAGATATACACAATCTTTTTTTTAAAAAAGGTAAAATATTTCTGTTTTAAACCAAATGATTGTGGCTTAATCTTAGAACTGTCAAGTGCTTTTGTTCTTTATGCTGGAATGCAGTCCTATGGTTCCTAATTGGTTTCAAGTGTATTTTAACCATAAGATTCAAGTCTCCCTGGTGAAAAATTATCAATAAAGTTAAAATAAATTTAAATTGAGATAACTAATACATTTGGGGGTTTTATTCAGATTTGACCTACATATCATATGTGAATACTGTAAAGCCAGTCAGCTAAAAAATTGTATGTTAATGTTAAAAGGCCGAAGTAAGGGTACTTCGAGAACAGAATTATTAAAAAAAACCTTAGTGAAAATAATAATAAAATAAAGCTAAAACAAATAACTGAGTATAGCTTAGTTACCTCAAGACTTCCCATTCACCCAGAAATTGACAGAAACAGACATAATTTTGAAGATTGGATAATTTGTCAAGTTATTGTATTGTACTAAAGCTCCAAATATGCACAAACAATTGTAAGCCACCACCAATTTAGCTGGCTTGGAAAAGGTCATAACTGTCAATTTTAGTAATTTTGTGTCTAGACACACAGAATTCTTACCCTCTTCTCTTGTTTTCATCTATTGAGGAAGGTTGCCTACTCCCTCAGCAACCTTAGGCTATTGGTGTGCTGCTGTAATACTTGGTAGCATTGCATTCTAAGCAAAATGCCAGCAGAAATCTGAGTGGGCAAAGCAAGTTTAGTTTCCTCTGAGATCTGGAAAGGATCACTTCAGTTTTCCTAATTATATACATTAGAGATGGAAAAGAACTATTGGGACATAATGCTTCTAGTTAGAGCAACTAGAAATTGAGAAGTAGGAATTCTATTTCTTACTTTGCTAATAGTTTGCTGTGGGACCAGGAGCAAGCCATTTAACATGTGTTTCCGTTTCCCCATTTTCAAAATAGAACTAATATAATTGGATAGTGGTTTGAGACCATTGGATGAACTTAACCATATATGTGTACAGTTTTACTATTATGTAGGTGAAATTTATGTAGATTGTTCCCTAAAGTATATTTGTAATTCCCTGTCTAATCCTGTTTCAGATGGGTTCTTTCCAAGTTTTCCTTTCCCCAAAAATTGTTTCTAGACCTTTTTATGGTTATGGAGACAAGTTTTCAGTGTTAACAGAATGTATAACAAGACTCTCCTGAGTCTGTAGAGAAGACAGCCTAAGTGCTTGTGCTGTTGTTCCTAGATCTTCCAAGTTTCAAAACATGAGTCAATTTCAGTATTTTTATTCCAAACCTGCAGGCAACAGTGAAATGGTCAGGAATGAGGACCGTTTCAAGCTGCTGCACTTGGCAAAGCTATTAGAGGAAGAAGTAACAATAAACAAAGGCAGGGTGATTGGTAGAATAATAGAGCCTTCCTTGCCTCCACCCCCACTCTCTCTCCATTGCTGCACCGACCAGGAAGCAGGCAACATGTAGAGTAATGAAGGCCTGCCAACTCGACCATCAGGCAGATTCTGGAGATGAGGGGGAAAAGAGAGAGAGAAGCTCCTTGTCTCTTATCTGGAGAAGAGCTCTGTGTAAGCTCAAAAGCTTATCTCTCTCACCAGCAGAAGTTAGTCCAGAAAAAAGGTACTACCTCATCTTGTCTTTCTAATATTCTTGAACCAACATGGCTACAACACTGCAGACCTTTTCCCTTACAGCAGTGTGGGTGATTGGGCCTCAGATGTATTAGATATACTAAATGAAGGCTGATACAAAGTGGAGACTCCAAGCTGGGGACAAAACCTTGTGGCTCCTCTCCTGAATGAAAAGAGGACAGGGAGCTGATCTTCTCACCTGGCAGTGTCCCTGGAGCTCTCCACTGTGTGCATGTGAACCTGTCACCCTCTGAATTTTTGGTCTGCTCAGTCTTAGTAGGGTTAGACCTCCAGGTAGTATTTTAGTGTCTGGTAAATTTTTTAAGTCATGATCTGAAGGACCAAGAAAGGGGAGGTAGTTAAGTAATAGGAACAATTCCACTGTTTTCTATCATTGAAGCTTTGATCTTGAGTCAGCATAGTGAGGCAGGCATGTGTCGGAGATAGGCAGAAACATTCTGAAAAATGGGAAATGTATTTGTAAAGAGAAGGGAGAAAGTAAACCACTACCCCTCCTTTTTTTTTTTTTTTTTTTTAAATCGCCCTAGCAATGTTCACTTAGCTATAGTAGCTTCATTTGGGATTACTATGGAAGAAAACAACATCTGGTTCAGGGGCACATTAAAATTATTCCCTGATCTCAATCTGTATGTTTTAGTATAATCTAATTTCAATTAGATGAAATGTTGTTAATAAGAAATCTGATATTGTGATTCATTAAATGCAAAATGGCTGATTTGGTGCCTGAGTGAGATTTAATCTGGAAAAGACTGAGTCAGTGTCAGTATAGGGGAAGCACCTAGAAGACCTATACTAGATAAAAGGAACCTGCCCACTCTTTGTTATGCAAGATTGGAATTTAGAAGTGTTTTTAGATTCTGCAGTGCTCATGTATGTGCATTTGTGGCCTCGAGCTGGTGCTTTGTACATGATCAAACCTCATTATGTCACTGTAATGTTACTTCACCCATTTTAAAACTCCATAGGTATCAATTTTTTAAGGTAATGTGACTAGTCCACACTAGGGACTAATATTTCTATTTAAAAACACAAACATTTTTAAAATTAGGAGCATAAAAAGCATATTTAAAAACCCTAACTGCTCTTTTCCTTACATATAAACTTAAAAATCCATGGCATAGATATTGTCCACAAATATTTTCTGCTTCTTTGAGATATTGTATGTCAAGTTTTAGACCAGAGAGAATTTTTAATCGGTGATAGACATCCTATTAGTAGGACTTTATAACAAGTATTTGAATAATCTTAACCAGAGCATTGTGAATTTGTGTTAGTTTGTCCTAGACACAGTTTAGGCAACTGTTCTTTTGAAGGTTTAAATTTGTATCAGTTAGAATTTGAATTGATCCATTACAAACATTTTTTAAATTGTGACTTTGAATTGGGAGGATCTGGTTTTTAGCATGGGTTGTTGATTGTCAGACAGATCAGTTGGCATATTGCTTTTGAAAATGCTGCGCCTGTAAGTTGAACCAACTGCCCCACTCCCCAAAGTCTGTGCTTTAGTCCTTCCCAAGAAACATTGGCCTTCACGGGTTTCAGCTCAGAATTTTGCTGTCTATCTATCCTCCCTTTCCTTGTCATCTGGGATATTTCGACCGCCTAGCTGCCTTCCTCCTATTTCACTTCTGTACTGTCATGCTTGTATACTCTCATTCATTCCCCTGCTCTCCTTCCTTTCCTCTTCTGTCTCATTTGCCCCATTATCTTCCAATATCCTTTTTACTGTTACCACATTTTAACACCTTTTCTCTCCATTCCTGTATCTTCCTTCCCTTTTTTCAGCTTCCTGTTCTCCCTCTCTTCCCATTTCTTTCCATCTGCCCAGGTCTTCTCTCCTTTCTTCTCTGTTCTTCCTGCTGTTTCCCTCTAACGCATGCTGAGTTGTAAACTGTTCAGGGTAAGGACCATGTCTTATTTTTGACTTTGTAAGTGTCATATATTTATGGCATTATATGAATGTTTAAATTGCACTAATCTCCATAATTTTTAGTCTAGAAATTTTTTTTTCATTAACTTACTTTTCCACTTTCTCTCTGGTCACTGAATAAAGGCAATAAATAGCTATGTCCCCAGTCAGGTCTCAGTCTTTTCAGATACCAGTTGACAATTGTATTAACTCTTTCTCTTTTTGGTTTTAAGCACAACCTCAACGCTTTCCTCAGCCAAATACTTCAGCATTGGAAAAGAGCGAGGAAGAAACTGGCAAGATACAGAATGGTCATGCAGGTCTGAGTAATGGAAATGGAATTCACAACGGGGTCAAACATGTAGCTACAGATAACAGAAAATGTTCAGTTCCTGTTTCACAAAAAATGCACAGAAAAATTCAGTCCAGCTTGTCCGTCAACAGTGATAGCAGCAAGAAAAGTAAAATAAGCTCTGCATATTCTCAAAAACCTGGCTCTTCTCCTGAAGGTAAGATGAAATTCTTATTATAAAAATAAACAAACAAAAACAAAAAAACCCCAGACCAGATCAAACACAGACTAACCAAAACCCATTTTCTCTCATAATTACACAATCAACTAAAAATAATTGAAGAGCATGGCTCATGCTTGAGAAGCAAATAGAAAAAATTATGATAAAGCAGAAGTTACTTCCCCAAACGAAAATATTAAGTATTTGAAGGAAATTGAAGTAATAGTTGATTTCCTGCTTTCAAACATTTCTCTACCATACCTGGATGATAATTTCAGACTGAATAGTTGCAATTCTAAATTGGCAATGTCCTCACAAATACACCACAAATGGTGTACAAGCATTGGTTTGGGAGATTAGTAAACATTTAATTCCTGTAATGGCAGATTTTCCCAGGGCAAGATTTGTTGCTGAAAATGTGCTGTTAGCAGATTTCCTGAGTTCCTGTGTGATCTGAACATCAGAAGTTAAAATTGGACCAGTGTTTTATTTTGATTTACTTATTTATTTATCATGCATCACACTATATTTTGTCTGTAAATAATTTGCATGGAACAATTGCTTCTTACCCTCTCTTCCCTATGCACAGCTTAAATAAATAAAAGTAAATTTTTTCCTTATGTTTAGCTGTGTTTATTTTTCACTGCTCACAATTACTCTAATGGCCCCAGAGTTCCTGAGCCCATTTTCAATTCACTGCCTTTCCATTAGTATTAATATACTCAAAGCTTTTCTGCCTGTTACAGCAGGAGCTACGCTAAAAGCTCTTAGTTTTATTGATGTTGAAACAGGCTTTCATGCACTGTTGTGGGAGGAAGGTGGAACAGGCTTAAGCAGTCTGGGAACACAGGTAAAAACACAGAATCGTAGGGGACAGGAACTGAGGGGTAATTTTGTTCAGAGACATGGCGACTCTCATTCTGGATGGGAGGAGAGGAGGCATAAGGAGGATTAAGGAGAAGAGGATCAGAAAATATGTACATATCAGGCCTAAACCAAAGCCTGTTACAGCTGTGGAATGATTCCCTTTGACTTCAGTGGCCTTTCCTTTTGAGTGAAAATGTGTAATTACTTCAGGGGTAGAGTCACTTATACTGGTACTGTGGGGCTCATTCTGGTTACTGTGAATTTATTTTCATATGATATTTTCAACTACCTGCTGCTATTCTCTGGTTACCCTCTCATTCTTTTCAAATTTACTGCCAAATGCACCGTCTTTTGCTTTGCTAGACTCCTCTACTGCTTTATTTCATTTTAAATCCACTTCACCTCTCTACCCAATATTTTCCTCATACTCATTTTTCATATTGTCTTTGTGTGTGGCTCACATGGACTGAACATTGCCGAGTTTAGAAAATTCAGACTCTTAAAAGGATGTTTTAGTATTCCTAAAAACTGGTGCTCCTGTTGGTGGGTAGGGAAAAGTGTACAGTGTGAATTTGTAAGACTGTAACTGCTACTTAAGTAAATCACGTTATTGGCAAAAAATGAATCATGACTGGTGTTCAGGGGAAAACTGACTGCTAAGAGAGGCAGGTAGAACTAAAATTCCAATTCAAGATTTAATGTCAATCGTGGGACTAAAAGCCACAGTCATATTAGCACAATAACAAGTACCCTTTATTGACAACCTCAGCAAAGATGGAATGAGGTTAGATTCTCTTATCCCTGGCGGTGGTAACCCTGAGTCAAGGTTGAGGCACATTCACAGTGCACATGAGGAAGTTTGCTCTACTTCTGCCTATGCTGTATAATTCCAGAATTACTACTATTTGAAAGTCAACACATTGATACAAGTGAAGAAACTGACTCACCACTTATAAACATAGAGGGTGTCAATTTTTTGTTCAGTTTGACACCTCCAGGTTGCTTTTCAGAGATGCTAAACACCTGAGGCCACGTCCACACTACAGAGTAAAATCGAAATTAATAAAATCGATTTTATAAAAAAGGTTTTATAAAATCGATTTTACGCGTCCACACTAGGGCACATTACTTCGGTGGTGTGCGTCCATGGTCCCAGGCTACCATCGATTTCCAGAGCGGTGCACTCTGGGTAGCTCAGTAAAAGAATGGGACCAATAACTTCGATTTCCGTCCACACTAACCCTAAATCGATATAGTAATATCGATTTTAGGGTTACTCCTCTCGTTGAGCAGGAGTACAGAAATCGATTTTAAGACCCCTTAAAATCGATTTTAAGTGCCTTGTAGTGTGGACGGGTACAGCGTTAAATCGATTTAACGCTGTTTAAATCGATTTAACACTGTAGTGTGGACCGGACCTGAGTCTCCACTTACCTATTTAAGATTGTGAATGCACTTATCCTCTCTGAAAACCAGGTTCAATGTGTCTTAAATTGGGCACTCAAATTAGTAGATATTTAATATGCAAAAAAATAAAAACGTGCATCCAGTTGTTCTTTTAACTGCCCACGTTTGCAGGAAGTCATTGGCATAGCTGAGAACATAACCAGGAAATCCTTTCTCTCAATTCTGTCTTCAACAGCTAATTGTAAATCTTCAAAATAAAATGGGCAGAAGTATTACTTTTTTTTTAATTTAACACTAAACAACAGCAATTCAGGCCCTGAAATCTCTTTTGAAGCATTGTCTTGTAACAAGAGTCCTATGTGCAGACACAACTTCTCAGTAACTTAATTCTCTTTTCAAAATCAATTACAAAGCAAAATAAACCCTTCAGATGTGTGTTTAAATTGAGTCCTATTTTCCCTCCAGTCATTGTGCTCCCATTTCCTGGCCCAAATGAAACTTCAGGGGATTCCCTGTAGATTTGCTGCTTTATAGTTCAACATAGACCCTGAATACACTGTAAACACATAGAGCATGGAAAGTTTCAATAATGACACATACTGTTCTGTGTATGCTTAGAAATGACACTGTATAGTTAGGGCACCAAAGAGATCCTGCCTCAGCTATGTACAGTCTGTCCCGGGGAAATCAGGAGTAAAGGAAGTCCTGTCAGCCTTTTTTTTTTTTTTTTTTTTTTTCCCCTAAACACCCCAAAGTCAACTGAACAGATCAAATAGAAGTGTCCTCCCGCTTGCCCTTTGCTTCCTCTATTGTTTACTCCCCAGAGGGAGCAGGGGGCAAGCAGGAGGACCCTTCTGTATGATCCATTCGGTGGACTTCGAGTGTTCTTTAAAAAAAGAAGGGGGGCAGAGAGGGCTAATTTATTACTCCTCTTAGTTGTAGGGATCTCCCAAGTTACTTTGGGCTTAAACTAATGAGCTAAGCCCTACCTGACAGGGCTTAAAATATAAAGTAATTGTTCATATGTGAAAACATGTATCTATATGATATATAAAAATTACTGCGGAACTGTTAGCAGGTACTTTACTGTTTTCATTGTTTGAGTCATTCTGCTTGATACAGTTGTTGCTTCACTTCATGTCACCATTTATAAATTGAGGTAATTTCTTACTCAAGTCCTGTAAATTAAAAATACAGTACACTCCCTATATAGTCACTTATAATACTATCATGTATAATCTCTAGATACAGAATTATCCAACAGCTAAAATTAGACATGTTTAATTTGGTGCTTAATACTATGGTTTTTGGAGGTGGGAACATTTGTATTGGCTCTGTATAGTATGATCTAAGACAGCTGCTGAAATTGTTGCTCAGGTTCACCTGTTTTCAGTTTGAGTGCAGCGTAGCTTTATTGTGTTGTAATTAAACTGTATGGAGGTATCAGGTGGTGAATACACATCTGTGAAAAATGTTTCTTTTCTCTTCCATAACTTGGTTTATTCTGCATTGTGATCCTATAGTGGACACTTCTGCATCTGTGTCAAAAAATAGGATAAACCTGCTGGCAACTTTTTCAGCACTTGAATAGTTTATTCTGATGGAAGTAGAGGTGGAGTTCTGGACACTGTTGATGATGTTTGTATTAAGTCCTTATTATGCAGGAAATATTCATCTTGCCCTCTCATCACTCATTTTGTTGATTAAACCCGCAAGTGGACACACTGGTACTGGTCATCTGAAATAATGCACAGGGAATAAATCACCACTTCAGAAAAGAACATTTATCGAGAGCAGTGGTTCTCAACTTTATTTGATCATGCTCCCCTGCTGTGTGAAGGCAGAGCTGAGAGTGGTGGCTGCTGGCCGGGCACTCAACTCTGAAAGCAGCACCCCAGCCAGCAGCAGTGGAGAAGCAAGGGTAGCAAGGAAAGCAATTTCAGCACTGCGGCTGGCAGTGGCACTGCCTTCAGAGCTGAGCACCAGGCCAACAGCCTCTGCTGTGCCTTCAGAGCTGGGTGCCCATCCAGCAGCCGCTGCTTTTGAGCTGCCCAGCTCTGAAGGCAGTTATGAAAATGTTACTCTTTCGTAACTTCTTATAGAAGGCTAGTTTGCTTATGATTAATCAAATGCATGTTCAATCTACTTTAACTATATTCAAAGTAACAAATATAGTTAAACATACAATTATATAGGTTCACATTCCTCAGTGCTGTAACTAACATTGTACATTTATACACCTAGCAGTGGTGTGCACAAATTTTGAGCATAGTTTCTAAAACCTTTTCATATTGTGAACCATATCTTTCCTAACAAAGATATTGTCTTGTGAACACCCCCTTCTCTCTTCTGCTCAGTTGACAATCATGTCACAATGATAGCAATCGTTTACATAGAAAAGTAACGTTAGGAAATGTTTGTCAGGTCAAGCATATAAGGCCCGGCTACTGGTATCACATATCCAGTACAACCTGCCATGCATTTGAGTGCTTGGCGATGCGTGGGAGTATGCCAGCTACCTATTGGAATGAAAAGCAATGTCCAAAAACGTCCATCTAGTGCTGCTGTCTTGCAGCTAGTTCTTGGTTGAACAAAGCCTGAACCAAATCCCTTATGGAGAAAACATCAAGAGGCTGGTACTCAGCCATGCCCTCTGGCATCTCCTGCAACTGTGCTGCCTTCGAAACATCTTGGGCCTAGTCAGTACTATGGAGAGGAGAGCTCTGGTTCCAAGTGTTAGTCGTCTTCTTTATTTTATTTCTGCCTAGGCATACACACTGAAGGTTCAATGGATGCCCTCTTCAAACTTGCTTGTTGGAATGTGAGGACAATGTGCATGGGCATATCAGACAATCTAGAGGAGGTTATTGACTCTAGGAAATTATGCTGTCTTTGGCCACGTCCAGACTAGGGTATTAAAATCGATTTTAGATACGCAACTTCAGCTACGTGAATAACGTAGCTGAAGTCGAATTTCTAAGATCGAGATACTCACCCGTCCAGACGGCGCGGCATCGATGTCCACGGCTCTCCGTGTCGATTCCGGAACTCCGTTCGGGTTGATGGAGTTCCGAAATCGATGTAAGCACGCTCTGGGATCGATACATCGCGTCCAGACTAGACGCGATATATCGATCCCTGAGCAATCGATTTTAACCCGCCGATGCCGCGGGTTAGTCTGGACGTGGGCTGTGACAGAGAGCTGGAGAAGCTTGGAATCAACATAGCTGCTTTCTCTGAAATCAGACTAGCTAACACAAGATGCATGACACCTTTTTCTGGCATGGAAAAAGCAAACAAGATCACTGTGAACATGGAATGGGTGTTGCAGTCAAAAACTCATTAGAACCCACAGTCAAATGTGCCCTTGCAGCATCAGAACGTATCATATCACTAAAACTATCTATCAGAGATGGCTTTGCCAACACCATTAATACAGGAAATGTTGGTTTAATCAATTGTAGTTACTTAGCCTGCAGAAAGAGTGTGTGCATGAGTGACAGGGATGGCACAGGAGTGGTATAATGTGCAGCAGTGGAAATGGCAGGGGGAAGAGGACAGATGTGGCTGATAAGAAGGGCTCATGTAAAGGGGGGAAAATATCACATTAGCAAGGATAAATGGAGGAAACTCAAAAAGGGATCAAGGTTGGAGTTCGTTGAAAGGGAGTAAAAATGAGTCAGAGAGACGAGCCCAGGGAACCCCAAGAGCAGAGGAAGAGGCCCCGGTGAGCTTTAGGAAGATAAAACTCCGAATGAACCATGCACTGGGAAGAATGCAAAGATAATTTAAATAATAGTAATACAGAAAATGAGTTGTTAATGAAAGTACAGTAATAGTTTTCACAAGGTGTACAACTTCCAAGGAGGAAGTGAACTGGAGACAGGGTTTCTCTTGTGGGAGTTAAGTGGAGATTTTAAATCTTAAGGTATTGGCGTGGGCCATGGGGAAGAGGAAAGTATTGTTTTACAGAAATCACAGCGCAATAGATTGAGCCTTGTAAAATTCCATATTTCCACAGCAACAGGATGAAAGGAATTGGATGGTGTGGTATACTCTCCCCTCACTCCGTGTTATTTAAGAATTCTTTTTCTATAAAGGCAGGAGACAATTATAGCTGGGCTAATGGGTTTATGATGTGCTGAATATGTCTTTCAGAGTACATTAATTTGTTCATGCCAGGTAGTCCATCAGTTCACTACCAAATCTAATATCTGTGGACAAAACCTTACACTTACATGATGGTGCTTTGGAGCAGCACAGAAGGGTGAAGACCCATATTGACCACTCACCCAGAACAAGGTCCATCAGTCAGGGAAGAAGGGGATGGAGGTGTCCACTACAGGGCATACTTCACTGATCACTAGAAAAGAAGCAGCATGCAGCACCTGCTAGCATGTGCTCCAGACCTCAGTATATCCAGTAGAAAGCTAAAGCCAACACCTTCCCGCACCTCACTCTACCCAACAGACCACATCTTCTCATAAAGAAGTTTGACACTGCTGCTGGCGCTCTCTGAAGTGCTAAATTGAGATCCTGCCCTGGTGCCAGCAAAGGGGAAAACATCTCATAGTCCTTTTCACTAACCATTCCACCTCTGAATGCACTGATACTGCAATAGGCCAGAGTCTGTCCCTGTGATTTTAGGAGTTGCTATTCAGCCTGCTCAACACAATGTGACCATGCAGTTCAGTAGAAATTGTAGAAACCTTTAAATTCTGCTATTTTAAAGAATTAGATAACGTATCTTTGGGACAGCTTGTTAGAATATGCAATTTAGAAATACTTTCACATCCAGACTTATAAGGGCATAAATGTACTCACTATTCCTGTACTTACTTTGCATCCATTATTAATTCATGCTGTCCCTGAAGCAACCATGCTTTACTCCATACCATCCCCTCAGGGGCTGCTCTAGACATTTCGCCGCCCCAAGCACAGCAGCATGCTGTGTGGGGGCGCTCTGCCGGTCTTGCGGATCCAGTGGACCTCCTGCAGGCGTGCTTGCGGGAGGTCCACTGGAGCTGTGGGACCAGCAGA